>NW_010252090.1:56158-63170 GCF_000690775.1 Eurypyga helias | reverse complement strand
GATGCCCCATCCCTGGAAGTGTTCAAGGCCAGGCTGGATGAGGCTTTGAGCAACCTGGTCTAGTGGAAGGTGTCCCTGCCCATGGTAAGGGGGTTGAAACTAGATGATATTTAAGGTCTCTTCCAACCCAAACCATTCTATCAATCTATGATCCATCAGGGTGACATGACAAAAACCGAAAGAAAACAAAACAAAAAACCCCAAACAAACAAACCAAGCAAGCAAGCAACCAAACAAACCAAAACCACAAGACAACTGAAATGGAATGTAGTGGTGTCTAGATCAGATGAACTAGGGCAATATTTATAAGGTTGGGTTGGATAATAATAATAATAAAATGTAGCCTTGAGAAAAGAAATCTTAAAGTTCCAGTAAACAAAAGGACTGTAAATGAAGGAACATATGCCCTGAAGTAATTTTCTTAGTATTATTTACAAGTCATTGTTTGTCTTAATAGACCTAATTTTTTCTGTGTATGAATTCAAGCAGGCAAATAAAATCGCATACTTTCTCATAGTAATAGAAAAGGAAGAAAAGAAAGTATGTCACTTGGACATAGCAAATCAGCAAGCATTTTGGAGATTTAATATTATGCAGAGAAGCCTGATTCATTTGCCTGTAAGTTATAAAAGCAGCTATGTTATGGATACACTGGGGAACACTGGCTGACCTCTTTCACAGTATACAGCATGATTTTTGAGACCCAGTGATGACAACCAAAATCTATTTATGTATTCTTTACTAGAGAATTTTCTACCCTTCCTACTTCAGTACTGCTAGGGAAAAACTTTTCTTTGACTGACAAGAGTTCTTTCATAATCTGGTATATTTGAAACCAGTCTTATTTCATGGCTTTATGTAGAGTTCAGTCAAGGAAATAAGTCTGCCCAATAAAATAACTGCACATAGAGTATAACCAGGATGACCAGACTTGAGAGCAGCCATATATTTATAAACATTAAGCATTTTACTCAAACTGGATTGTTCTGTTGAAATACTGAGCTTTAAAATATAGCTAATGTGTAGAGTACTTTCAAAGTTACGGCTTTTATTCTTTTCTAACATTCAAAATAAAAGTTTTAAAATTCATTAGATCTTAAAAAAATGAACCTAATTTGGATAGACCCATAATTTTATATCAAAATATGCTTTATTTTTGAAAGAAGAAAGAATCTATAGAAAGGTATGTATTAGCTGTGTTCTCACTGATACAACAACATTTTTTCAGAAACCAATGCAATATGTGGGAAGACAGAAAATCGTTATGACAAAATGTCGGCAAATATACAAAATAAACAAAGATGTATTGCTAAATTATTCATGGATACACGGTCTTTAAGGCCAGAAGGTCAAATGTACCGGTATCTTGACCTCATATGTAACATGAGCAATCAAATTTCATACTTACACCAAAGTATTCCTTTGAGAAAGGCATCTAGTTTTGATTTATAAAGACTTAAGAAGTGGAAGAACTTAAAATTTGCCTTGGTAGTTTCATCCAATATTTAGTTATTGTTGCTATTCAGAATGAGTACTGATCTTTTTATTTGAATTATAGTGTCTTTAAGAACTACCGAATGGTTCTTGTTATACTGGTTCTTTTCTGTCCCAGACTGAAGAGCCTTTAGTACCAGTTATTTTTCCTCATGTACATACTTACTCACCATAATCAAATCACTCTTTCATCTTCTTTCTGATAATCTAAGTAAGTTGAACTTCATAAATATTATATTGCAACACATTATTTTCAACTCACAATCATTTTAGAATATCCTCTTGGCAGTTATAGGAATCTTATATATCACTCGGTAAAACTCCCTCAGCTATTTTACTTCAAATAAGAGAAATAGGATTTGGACAATTCAGTCTGTTGACTTAGGATGATTTCAACTATGCAATCTAAAATAGAATAAGAAAGTGTTGTGTTGAATACACTGACACAGAATTACATGCCTATTCTGAAAAATATTCTGCGTGTATGTTATTACAGTGTTAAATTTCACAAGCCAGACAGGTAAGTCAGAAAATGAAATTACAACCTGAGCTTTAAAGAGAACAAAATTCACAGTGTAACGAAAGGACAAAGTTCACTGCACAAGGTAACAGGTAAGCAATGAATGCTTGCTGTTCTGTGTTATGTAATTCCATGATGAATTTTCAGACAACAAAATAGGTTCAAACAGATTAAATTCAGAATCATTTTCACATAGACTGTTCCAGAACGAGTGAAGAAGTCATTCTGTTGTGTATTCTCATCTGACACAGATTTTTTTGTGAGTTGTTGGAAACAAATGGTTATTAGGGCAGTACAGTAGCTTGAATTAGCAACCTCCAAGACTGATGCTTGATTAACAAAAGCATTGTCCTCACTTGTTGATGGCTACTGTGCTTCCTTACTGAGTCTCACAAAAGTCAGACAATGGAAAAGACACCTCTGAAGTCAAAGCACTGCAGCTGTAAAGTAGTGAAGCTCACAAAAACTATCTTTTGTTTCCTCTCTAATATTTTTTTTTCTTAGAAGTTTCCTCTTCATTGATGATAGAGACTGGAAATTTTGCTTTCAGTCATGGGGATGCAAGACTAAAGTGTCTCACTGCCTATTCAGCTAAAAGAACACTAAACTAAAAAGGTTTTGCTGATGATGTAATTCTGGCTCAAGAATATCACAATGGATCAAGGAAGATATTATTTTTAAAAGCAGGAGGAGGTGTGCAAATAAACTTATGAATCTTCTAAATAAGGTAGTATTGACTTTACACCTTCAATTTCATTACAGACATGTAAGAGTTTTGAACAAGGGAAATTTCCAAAAAGGAGGGGAAAAATTACAAATTAATTGTCCACCATCCACACATTAGAAGAAAATTGGTTCAATTCACAAATGCAAGCCACATCTTTCAGTGGTTAATCTAGATTTTTTTCTTTTTTTGCTTCTATTTTCTCTCACAGGACTGCTAAACCATAAGCTATTTTTGATACTGAGTTTGCAACAGTCTAAGAATGAGATCATTTTTTTCAGTGTGTAGGAACATGGGACTGGGATGAAGAAATATGAGGACCATGCAGTCATATTCCCAGAAATTATATCCAGCCATATAATTTTGTATGAAAATGTAGTTGCTTGCCCCCAAAACAGACTCATCTGATGGACTTCCAATTGATTTTGAACCTATATTCACTCATGGATAGTTTTGTGTGTTTATTCTTATGCCTGAACTTAAAATACCTCCTCCCATATTGAGAAAAACTAACCTTTCTGTTGGGTATCATAAATTTAAAGTTATTGTGTACCTTTGTGCCTCTCTGAGCAATCATAGAATCCTGGAATTTTACAGGTTGGAAACATCTTTAAGATCATCAATTCCAACTGTTAACCTAACACTGCTAATACCACCACTAAACCATGTCCCTTAAGAACCTCATCTACACGTCTCTTAAATACCTCCAGGTATAGTGACTCAACCACTTCCCTGGGCAGCCCGTTCCAGTGCCCGACAACCCTTTCAGTGAAGGATTTTTTTCCTAATATCCAATCTAAACATCCGCTGGTGCAACCTGAGGCTGTTTCCTCTTGTCCTATCACTTCTCACTTGGGAGAAGAGACCAAACTCCAGCTCTCGGCAACCTCCTTTCGGGTAGTTGTAGAGCGTGGATAAGGTCTCCCCTGAGCCTCCTCTTCTCCAGGCTAAACAACCCCAGCTCCCTCAGCTGCTCCTCACAGGACTTGTGCTCCAGACCCTTCCCCAGCTCCGATGCCCTTCTCTGGACATGCTCCAGCACCTCAGTGTCTTTCTTGTAGTGAGGGGCCCAATAATGAACACAGGATTCCAGGTGCAGCCTCACCAGTGCCAAGTTCAGGGGGACAATCACTTCCCTACTCCTGCTGGTGACACTGTTCCTGATGCAGGCCACAACGCCATTGGCCTTCTTGGCCACCTGGGCACACTGCTGGCTCATATTCAGCCCGCTGTCAACCAACACGCCCAGGTTCTTTTCTGCCAGGCAGCTTTTCCAGTCACTTTTCCCCAAGCCTGTAGCATTGCAGGGGGTTGTTGTGTCCCAAGTGCAGGATTTCTCTTCTGGATTGTTTTAAGAGGAATTTGTTAATAAGATACTGTAATTTTAACTTCTAGAACAGCCCATAGAGTATTCAGAATATCACCATTCTAACTGATCAGTAATCACAGCTTTTGTTAAAATATTTAAACCATTGCTTCAGTAATTTCACAAAGACCATGTTAAAGTTGATACAATCATAGCAGAGTTAAAGATCCATGGTTCCTACAATATACATTTTCTAGAATCTCTCATGTTATGTATTATTTTTCTTATACCACTAAATGTACAGTTGCATTGTTTTATACCTTTAATGCTACTTGAATATCCTGTACATATAATGTAGCCTGTTGGCAATTTCTAATAATACAGGATACCTTGGCTCTGACCCAACATATATATTGCAGTGTTTAAAATTAATCCAGTACATATTTCTATATGCTTGGAATATATATTTCTATACAGCTAAGGCATCTGAATTTCTCTTCCCCAACCAGGAGATGAAAACTAACCACCAAATTCTGCTCTGAGTTATGTCTACGAAAATCCATTAGTTTCAATGGACATGCACGTATCAGAGCAGAACGTAACCTAATAGGCTATGTTCTACTTACACTTACAGTCATATTCCCATTTTTTTAAAAATGTGCAAAGCCAATAAAAGCCAGCATTAACAAAATGGATTTGGGAGATAATACCCATCCCCCAAAACAAACAATAAAAGCTTGAACAATCCTACTCATTTGAACAATGATCATTAACTCCAAGAAGAAAGTGTCTTTAAGAAATAATCCTACAAAATAATAAAAATAATTTTAAAAAAGGACTGCTGCACCATGACCAATGAAGGCAGCTATCACAACAGCACTGGTAAGAGGTGCTTTCCTCCTCTCTGACTAAGCACAATAAACAGCAGGGGTTTCTGGATAATCTCTTCGTTTTAGAAAAACAGATTCTTAGTCCATTAATCTACTGTCATCATCACTGGCAGAATACTATTTCAGTCCATACTTGAGAGGAGGAGGGAAAGATCACCAAGAAAATATCCCTGCATACAAGTAGTTTTCTTCTTTTCCTAAACTAGTGATATTATGACATTTGAAGTAAATAACTTGCATGCCTTTTACCTGAAAGGTGACATTTCATGAATGACATTGACACTTAAGGTTCGCTGGGGCTGGATATTAGACAGTACTTTGGTACTTTCTCACTGAAGTGATATATTTTGAGTGGGGGTTTTTTGTTTTGTTTTGTTCTGGTTTTTTAAAGCAGTTGCACTTAAGAGTTATTAGGCTAACCAGATCTGAAGTATTAGGTGGAAACTTGATTTTCTTTGTTAAAAAAAATGGAGAACTATGGTGGTTATAGAGTTGCAAGTGTAGTTACTGGAAGGATAATCAGTCTAGATGGAAAAGTGCCCAAAACATATATTAAGTGTAATATTCCAGTTTCTCTATTATCTGCTTCACAAATAATGAGTCAGTGGAGAACACCTGATGTGGTCAACCCTGAGGAGACTGCAGAACTCAGCAGGAGTAAGTCAGGTTTCATAAGAGATCTTTTTAGATCACAGACCAGGGGAAACAGTAAATAGCTCAGAGAGGACAAATAGAAGTAGAGTTGTATGTGGACAACCAGATTGCCTGAAGACACTCAAAAGTCTGTCACCACCAGGTCTTTTTTCCGACTAACACTGCAGTTCATTATAACTTGTTATTGGCATGAATTGCAATGTGTATTCTTCACCAAAATATTTTGTCCCAAGCTGGCACCCTAGATTCCAAGAAGCTATCTGAACACCAGGAGAAATACAAGTGTAGTGAACTCAGTCAAATGAAAGAGTATTTACTAGTATATTTAATGAGGCTGACAAAATATTTCAGCACACAGTAATGCTTTCATCCAGTTAGTTTAGAAGTGAGAAAAAAACTTGAAAATATCTATAAGCTTATTAAATGAAATGGGAGTTTCTTATATATGTATGAAGTATTTGAGGATTTACTAAGCATGTCCTCAGGGTATACACATATATAAATATATGCATATATATGTACTCTTACCTACAGTATATAGTTTACTTCATGTATTAAGTGTTGTGAATCTCACAGAGACCTCAGTATTATTTTTCCTACAAAGGTATAATATCAGAGAAAAGCAGAACTATCCGTCAGACTTTTAAAAATTCATTTTCTCACAGAACAAAGTAAAAATGCCTAAATAGGTGTTAGTTTTAATATTAAAAAAAAAAAAAGGAAACTACCTGCTGTAACAGAGTATGTACAGGATGAACTGCTTTAGTTACCACTGACCTTTACATTTAGGTCATAAGCACAGCTATTATTTTGACAAGATACTTCCAAAGAATTTCATGGTAGATATCAGAATTCTTCACCATTAACACCCAAAGCTACCAGTTCATGTAGATTTGACTTCAACCAAAAAACAGAGGAGATCTTAGCAGCAAAGCATACATGAGTAATAGCAACAGTATTAACTGGTGCAATTAAAACAGCTCTGGAAAATAATAGCCTTAAATTTGTTCAGCAGTGAAAAAAATCGGTTTGTACATGAACTTTGGTCTGAAATGTAACTCTACGGAGGTTGCCTTTCCTGATTCTTTGTCATGTCATTCTGAAAGACAACCTTGCAAAAAAAAAATTATTACAGTGATAGTAGGCACCAGTAGGCTTCTCAAAGCAATAACAGTCAGCACTGGAAAACAACCTCAGTGATTAAGTATCTCATCAGAAATTGCATTGGACTTCATCCTTATGAATAAGTTGCATTTAAAATGGGAATCATATTCAAAACATTAATTGGAACAAAGCATATTTGGCTTGTCTGTGTTCAAAGTACTCAACTGGAGAGTTGAGTTAGCACTGGAATAACAAAACATGCAGCCCATGCAGAAAGGTCTAAAATTTCAGGAGTTTTTTTCATAGCTAAGTGTCAATCC
>NW_010252090.1:19852-56124 GCF_000690775.1 Eurypyga helias | reverse complement strand
CCCCCCCAATTTGATATTTTCTGAAAAAAACCCAAAAACCTAGTAGAAGACATTTGCAAGCTAGAATCCTTTGCCAAAGCTATAATTCTTTTTCCCCATAGGACTAAGATGGTGCTGCTATGAAAGGTGTTGATGCACACAGGGGTACCAGCACTTGTGCATGAATCTACTATACACAAAACCCATGACAGTCCCTCAATAGTTCTTTTAAGTCATTTATGTTACAATTTCAGCAGATGTTCCCTGAAATGACTGGGGGAAAAATCTAGAAAATGCACTTTCATGCACAACATGAAAAAAAAGTATGTAAAACAAGATGTAGCATTCTAAGTTCAACTTATCTTTTTATTTGATTGTACCTGAGAAACATCCTGGAAGAAATAGACTGTGCATATGTGGCCTTTTTTTTCCAAAAAGGTCAAGTGGTCTTAGAACGGAAACAGTGCAGAAACAGTTTTACATGACTTTCAAGAAGCTTTTGTAAGTATTTTTTTCCCCAGTTGATCTAAACAAGGTTTGGCACCAGCATAAGGCATGTTTTCCCAAGAAGCTTTCAAGTAGTTTTTCATAGCAGGGATGTGCAGAACATGAAATGAAACATTAGCAGTGCAAAAAACCTCTGTTAAGTCCATAAACCTTCCTATGGTGTACTTGTTCTTCTCAGAGAAAATAGCTCATTCAACATTTTTTGTATTTCAGTTGTCTTTCCTACTGTAGATTCGGCTGTTTGCAACCTCCACTTAGGTGAATATCTCTCAAGATGTTTGTCACAGCTTGCTTTTTATTTGAAATCCATTACATCATTACTACTGTACTAAAAAAAAAAAAAAATCACTTTCATTAAGTGTCCCCTCTGGATACTTTTAACTTTGTTGCTTAACATTTGCAGATGACACTTTGCTCACATCCGCAGAACTTATTTTTTTCCTCTTTTTCTGCTCAACAGCATTTCCCACCTTCCCTCATTCCAACATCATCGGCTGGTTTGCCTTCCACACATACAAGCTTCCAACAGCTAAATGCACATGTTACCAGCTGAGAAACCTGCTGATTTGGTTTGTCATGACCACATGGCACATATTCATTTGTATTGAATGCAAATTCAATATGTTCTTACACACACAGGCAAGAATACAGTTTTAATTCAACAGCACTGTGACTATTGGGGTAAGCGTGTAGCTTTAGTTATAAACTTGTCTCTATAAAACAGGATGGGTTTGGTCTTAACTCCTCAATTAGTTTATTAGTAATTAGCAATTATCTAGTTGAGTGTAGTGATGTCTTTACTCAAACATGTGTCTTCTTTCAAGTATTCCTAATTTAGACTTCCATATGTCAATTTATTTTATTGAAACAATTGTTAAAATTTCCAAATACAAGGCGAAAAGAAATCAAGGGGTATCAGTAATGCTACGTTTAATGTTACTGAACAATCTTGACTTCGTAAATTACAACTTCCCAATCCTTCTGAGCTTCATTCAGTATCAGAACTGCTTTCAGAGGTGGTTTTGGCAGCCCTTTTGTACATCTCATTATGAAGTGATGAGTGGTTGCTTCATCTCCTATTCTAAAGTACATCAGTCCTACAGTCTTCCATAACTGCTCCAAACCATTCACTCAGGTACCTAATACCCTTACCAACCTCGTGGCTGTAACCTTGCAAGGCTGTTACAACCTTGTGGTAACCTGTCTAATCAGTTGTACTTTGTGTAGGAAAGCTCGTTTTAGAAAGAATCTGAATGGGAACCTCTTCAGTGTTTATTTAGGCTTTTTATACAATGAGGTATAAATATTGTACTTCTAATATTTTTGGACTGAAAAGGTGTTAATGTTCCTGAAGACAGGAGGCTACTACCGTGCAGGAAAGTACCTCTACTTACATTGCACTAAAATATGAAGATGTGTAAACCTGGTACTGGTGTTTTATTGTGGTAAAGTACCGCTGAAAAGTGCATCAGGTTTTTTTCTCTTTTTAGTATGATAGGAAGGCAAAAAATTTTACAGGGATAAAAGAACATGTAAGAAAAAAATTAGCACGTCTGTTTCCTTCCTTTGTGAAGACATTTAAACCACAAGTCATCAAACATTCACTGAACCTTCTGAAAAACTTTGTGGAAAAAAAGATTGAGGCACACTCACTTCATGACATCATCTGCTATAGTCTAGCTCAAAATGTCTCTTTCCAAATATTTAGTGGGGTGCCTGATGTAGGAATCTTAACAACAAAGTAGACCATGTACACATTACAGTGTCACACATTGCAGAAGGACTAAGAATTACTATTGTTCATCTTTAAGAAGAAAAGAATGGTGACACTTCAGTGTATATTCACAGTTGCACACAGCTCTGCTTTGATTTGTTTCCCTTGCATTGGGTAAGAGGGTTGAGTTATTTTCATTTCTTGAAGCTTTCTTACTTTGATCGTAGGTTAAATTTACTGCTATACATCCACCAAAACGTTTCTCATTAGACACGTTAGACTGCTTCTTGCAAAGTGGAAGCTTTCATAATTTTCTTTGAAAAACTGTGCCTAAGCTTTCTACACAGGTCATCATTTGTGTTAGTCACACTTGCTAAAACTCAGTATCATAGAATCACTTCTTTATCTTTCTTCCTGAGAGTTCTTTATTGGTAAGTCACAACAAACTGTAAAATTTGCTACATTTACCATGAACAGCTTGTGAAACATGTCAACTTTCTCTATAATTTTCACAGGGCTTTAATTATGAATCAATGTGTTGTTATGAATAGGGGTATTCATAACTAATGCTTTCAACATGCAGTAAGCAATATTTCGATTACTTAAACATTGCTCATATCCACCGGCACCTCATTCTGGACTATTTCTTTTGTGACTACCTAGGAATATGCATTTTACTCAATCTAATGGTCAAGTTAAAAAGGAAATGATGCACTTTCCATGGAATTTTACATTGCAAATAAGGATGAATTTTCTAACTGGAGAGTTGCAATTCCCCTGGGACTCTGTGACTGACACTATATTTTATCTGCACATTGAAACAACACACTTATCAAATGGAAAAGAAGAAGAAAAATTACAAGAGATGTGATCTTCTTTACAGCTTCTAATAGTAAAATACACTGTATGATTAATGAACCTGTCAGCTGTAATGGGAAGAATATGTAACAAGTAACTGTGCATTACTTGTTTGCGATTTTTATCTTTTATAAATGCAACCATGTGTAGAATGATAAGATTAACTCTTTGTGCTTTTAAGTGAACATTATATGCAAGAATAATATAACCTCCACTGTTTCTTGTCTTTCTATCAGTTCTTAGTCAAAGAACTGGAATTTTCCCTAATTACAAAATCATTATATTATTATTTCATTTGGCACATCTACACATCTGCTGCTGGACAAATTATTCACAGGGATAAAAGAGAAAAAATCCCACATAGCTCACCTGTCTCTTTCCATTTAGTTTTTATACTTTGTACCCCGCAGATATTCTGTGTCAAACAAAATGGTCTTTTTCGTTTCTTCTGGATTTTTCTAAGACCTACCAGAAGAGAACCCTGAGCACACATTGGGACATGCCTGGCATTGAGGCAGCATGACATGAGGGATATATGTCCTACAGATCTATATCATCTTTGAGATGCCCTCTATGTCATTTTGTATTCTTATGTCCTATACTCTAGGAATGGAAAAACATCTTTGATATCCCACTGACTCAAAACTTAATCATAATGTTCTTTAAAATTCATTGCAGTGGTAGGGTCTTGGCACAGGAGTCAAATCAGGGATTTCTGGCAGTTTTCTCACCAAATATTGGGACTGAATAAGAAGGGCAGAATTTTTGCATCTAAAACTCAGAAACTCATGGTATGATGACAGTAGCCAGATAGTAGCCAGATATCCCAAATGAGAACATTAAGAGAAAAAGGGTATAAAATTTCCCTGTCCTCAGAACAATGTCCAGTGACATTAAAATAACAGGAAATTATTTGTTGCACTTAATTCTGTACTTATTTCTTGACATTCAAGTGTCTCATTGCCATTAATTGCCTTGGGTGACCGGTGACTCAGACGTAATACACACACATTCTACATGTACAGAAATTCTGAATTAGCAATATGAAAAGTGTTTGCAATTGGAATGAAATCTCAGTCTGTCATTTTGTTATACACACACACACACACAAAAATCTAATCATCTGATCAGAAGGAAATAATTTAAGAAGGTTTTAATGTACTTGAATATGGGCACATGATGTATAAAAATATTCCGTTTCCCTTTAGCATTTGAGAACTTCAAGTTTTAAGTTTTAAAAGAAAGTTCTAAACTAAAATACAATGTGAAATGAGACATGGGAATAGACAAAAGCATTTGGTGTGGTGTGAAAGTTGAAAAAATTCCCTATGATTAAGTTGTATGTTACTATGAAAATGTGTCACAATATACACCTGTTGTGACGTATTATTTATTGTAATGTCACTTCACCATTTAGCTGAGTAACATTAACAGTGCAGGCTACAACATCCATATTAACAATGTAAAACATCATTTAAAATCAGTCCTTACTATTCACTGTCTTTATTTCTTTACTTGGGGGGGGGACGGGACGACGACAGGAAATGTTCCTATGAAATGAATTATATGTTCAAGGTATAGTAATGGTTATACAGACAAAAGGTGAAATTTATTTACTGCATTGATACCAGGATAGCTTCACGATTTTTCCTGGGAAATCTTCAGCGGTGCAAACTAATCGCGCTGTTTTCCATACAGCTGTCCCACATCTCTTGAATTCAGGCAAAATGTTAAACAGAAGGGAACCATCAATATGATTTCTACTGGGTCTACTTTCATACAGTATTGTATCCAATAAAATTTTACAGTCCTTTAGAAGTCAAAAAACACAGGCAAATCAGATCCATTACTTAATAGAAAATTAACCATATGATGCGGTTCAGTCTGAACTATCCAATGCAATTTTGCCCAGACGAGAATTTAAATATGAAAAAATGTTTAACAGTTAGTTTCAACAACAGAACAGGTACCAGGACAGAAAAGGAAATTAGTAGGTTAAAAAAAGACGTTTGCATTAAATAAATGCAATGAAGTTCTGTACTTAGAATACTAAAGAATTACAAAAAATAAAAAGTATATCTATGCAAGTTGTAGAGATGATCCACATGGGAGTAACTGTGGACAATGAAACAAAGTACTCATATTGAAAAGGCAATAAAAGCAGTTTTAGGGTGTTGCACTTGAGACAAGCTAATGTCTACAGTCATTAGAACATACTGCAATCATTGTTACTGTCATTATTCTTAAACAATCCATCTTTAACTGTTGAAAGGATAAGTTGACAAGAAACAATCAACACAAATTTTGAGGACATACGACATAAAGCCTATGTAGTTTTCTCCTGTGTGAGAAAAATTATTCTTTTGGATGGTGGAAAGTAATAGATCTAAATTAGCTTGAAATTAGTAAAGCTTTTAAACCTGTCCAAACGCTATGTTCATAAACAAACTAGAGAAGACATAGCCCAGATGAAAAGACTGCAAGATAGAAAGTAAAGAAAATTAGACTGAACAAATTAAACCGGGACGACAGACCAAGGATAATTCAGCAATCACATCACCCTTTTAGAAAAGAAAATTAATAAAATATGAACACAGAAACAAAGAACTATAAGAGATTTAGAAACCATAATGTAAAGAAAAGTTGAACATAATTATGATTGCTTAGCCTGAAAAGTGACTTTTCTTGTAATACATATCAAAAAGACAATGATCAATGTTCTCTGTATCTAGTGAGAGCAGGAGGAGAAGTAATTATCTTAATTTGTAACAGGAGACATTTATGTTAGTGATTAAAAAAAAAAATTAAACAAGTGCTAAAATAGTTAACCAGTTTTTAGCAGTGAAACATAGTGATTTTAAGAGACACTCATTCAAAGTTTGTTTTTAAAAATAGTGTGAGTGAATATCTGTCAGGAATGGTTTAGGTTTGACTCCTCAGCATGGTAGCAGGAGAAGGAACTACATGAGTTCTTCAAGGCCACTTCCATGTACAGTTTTTTATATTCTCTGTAACTTGAGTTTTATCTTCTCAGGTTAGCTTCTAGCAGGCTTTGCATGGCTTCCAAGAAGAGGAAGGTGATCACAGAGCCTGTGAGACCATGTACCAACAAAAGAGAGAGCATCGCCCCTCTCTTGATATTGTCTCTTAGGAAGCAGGAGTTGGAGGATTAGGAGACTCTTGGACAACCTTGAGTACTGATCACCCTATGGTACCAGTACACCAAAGAGGGCAAAGTAGCATACTTCTTCCCAGAATAAAGAATAGTAATGGAAAATGGTAATTGACCTCTACCAGTCTGCTGCTATGCTCACTTCTTAATTCAAAACAAATTGCCAAGTGTTCATCTAGCTCACAGGTGTTGGTGCAGTTACTCCTAGATACCATTCCATGCTGACACGGTCGTCTCTTATATGGGACCTATTGTAGTCTGCAGTAAAGGTATTATGTACGCCAGTAACACTAAAACCAGACCCTGTCCTCTACAATAAGATATGAATAATTGTATCTGTGCTCCATGGTCTAGGTCAATATGCAGCAGCTCCACAGGCTGCTCTTACAGCCCTCCTCTTCTTTCAGTGGAACGTACTGACACTGGTTGCCTTCACAGGATGTTAAACTTGACAAGATATCAATGACATGATTTGTCTGCTGGAAATGTCCTGTAGCCAAACTGTCCTCTTCTATGTAAATGCTTCCTGAAAGAAATGTCTTAAACTTTAGGCTAAGTGTTGATGTAGCACCTCAAAGGCTGGAGAAATCAGACATTTCCCAAGTTGTCTGAGCTGGTAAGTAGCAGTTTATTTTTAGTGCCTTCAGAATTGGCGTGAAATGCCTTCCCTGGCTAGCATTTCTGCTCTGACTATACGAGCAGTCAGTTAATATGTTAACATATTATACTTGCCAAAATAAAACTCCTAAACCGCACCCACTGACATTAATGATAGACTGTGGAAAGGTTATTAATAATCTGAGTTCAAGTTTTGCTACCAACTGTCAAATAAAGTGTTATGCTACTGAATTCATAATACAACACTGGAGTGAGGGGATTTTCTGTATTTAAAAGATTTATTGATGTAACTATATTAGTTTTCCATTGTGTATTTTATGCCAAACAGCATAAAGTTTTATTCTCATCTGTACCATTATTTGTTATTCTTTCTATTATCCCTGGAGGGGAAAAAGAAGAACTATGAAAAACATCTAGTTATTCGTTCTGCATTTACACTTCAGTATGTAAAGAAATTTTTTTTCCAAGGTCCTCAATTTGCATAACCATTTTTTCAAGCACTAGCACATATAGGGAAATGTGGATTTTTGTTGGGTGGGGTTTTGTTTTGGTTTGTTTTTTTTCCCCTGTGCTTTACTTATTCCCAAGTAAAGCTGAATGGGTTTTGGGTGGGTTTTTTTTGATGAATGATGTTTAGCTAGAAAATCTGATTTTATGAGTAATGAATTGGAGTAGAAATACATCGGTCTCTAAACTTTTAGTGGGAAATTCTTCAGTGAAATATTTGACTTCTTAGCTTGGTCACTGAGACATCAATCTGAATTTTCCATGTGCACAACTAGCCCTCAGACACTAGCTTGTTCTGAAGTTGACAGTTAATTCTTTTCCAGCTCTCATCTTCTCCAGTTTAGAAACCACTGACCAAAATGATCCTCATTACAATTCAGGGGTCACTATAGCACTGCAAATTTGTCTTCATAGTTTGGTTCCCTATGAACCAACTCTTCCATCTTCAGAACTAAGCATACAACCACTACTCTGTTGTGAACTGGCTATCCTTCTGATGCTCTGACAGTGTCAGTAAATGGGTTTATTTCTAGTTAACAAAAGGCTTCAGCATTCCTATGATGATTTGATATATTCCTCTGGGAATTAAAGCACTACACTTAAAGAAATAGCCAGCCATTTTGTAAGTTAGGGGAAGTTTACAACAAATATTTTAAGACCCTTGGATTCTATTGGTTCATTCTTCTGTTGCACCAAAAACTTTCTCACTGCATGTTTGTTGTTTTATAGAAGATGTATGCTAGTTAGTTGAGTAATGGCATCCTCTTTTTTTTCTTTGCAATTTACAGCTTGTGTCTCTGAGAAATTCCTTTGAGGAAGAGACTGTAGGCCTCTGTTGTAATTCTAGGTACTGAGTTTATTTCAACCCATTTTCCAACACTCTTGGAAAATTCACCACTGCTTGTCAGAGAGATGAAGTGCACAAGCTCCAACAAGGTCCGGGGTGTTTTTCTTATATGAAACAAAACTGAGCAGTCTATCCCATCTCCACGCTACCTGGGCCGCTGCCAGCTAAAAGAAATCTGTGAAGACATCTGTAAAGCAGAACAAAATTAACAGAGTTTTAGGTAGAACAATGATAATTCAAAACACTGTGATTTTGCAAAATATGTCACCACTAAATCACTTCCAGTAGCACAGGCGAAATGCAATAGGTGAAGGAGAAACCCCTGCAGGGAAATGTCAAGCTTGCTAGTTTGAAATGAACCACTATTGCAGAAGAGAATCATCATTTAGAAGTCTGCCACAGCATTCTTCACCTACTGCACTACAGACATTGTTAGCGCTTGTGGATATTGGCAATTGTTACATGCAATTACTCATATTACTTTATAAAGTGCTCTGTAACTGCACTCTAGTGATTCTGACAGTGTTTCTGTGTCCCTTGGCTGTTTGAGTGTCTCATTGTATAACCTCATGATGTTGTTTTTGGAGAAAAGCTGTAAAACTGCAAAACGCACCAGAAATGTTCATGTATTTAAGGTGACTATGATGAGTTTGTTTAACTTTCAACACATCCCTCTGAATACAAAACTCGGGCCCCAGCCCTGAATACTCATCCACAGCTGTTATATATTAATTTAGGTCCCTGATGATGGTCAAGGCTAGAAATTAAAGCATCAGAGAAACAACTTATCTAATAACTTTCATCAGCTACTTTTAACCCCTCATTGTCATCTTATTTTTGTATTTATAAAAACATGGGATGGAGTGGATGCAACTTCGTAACAGACCTATTCAACAGCACAACGTTGGCATTCAAAGGCCAAAAATCATATCACTGGTAATAAATAAACTTACTGTTAATAGAACAAGTATTGCTTTCACACCTCAGAAGGGATAAAATCATAAAATATGAATTCGAACAAAAGGGCAATAAAACACTTCTGAAAAAAATGTCTGTATAGGCTATATATTCCATCTGATGAAGAGATGAGAGCATTCTGGTGGATGAAAATCTCCAGGTGTTTCCTCATTCTCTAAGTGGGCATTTTTGGAGCTTAAGAATTTCACACTTGACAGACGCAACTTCCTGAACCTTCTGGTAACACTGTAGATACATTAGAGAACCCCAAGAGGCAACACTGGCTTTTGTTTTTCTTCTTTGCACTGTATGCAGGGTCTTTCAGGTCAGCTGCTTGCCAAGTGCCTCCTCCAGACAGCCTACCAGTTCTGACGTTCTGTACATGCAAAATGGCAAGATTATTTGGGGGTGGAAAACACCGTAAGATCGTAAAGTATCATTACTGTTTCAGAGTCACCAAATTTGAGCTGAAAGTTTTCGGTGTCAGATTAGTTTAATGGAAGTGACTGTTGAAAATTGCTACCTAATCAAAACAGTATTACCATAATTTTTTGCCAGGTGATGAAGATGTACTTTTCTGGTGACTTGAACAGGTCTTTGGGTAAAAATTGCTGAGCGAAAATAATGATTGTCATTGATAAGCAGCCTACCTAGTAGCAGCTCCTGAAAGCATCAAGCTCTTCTTTACTCCATTCTTTCCCGCTCATGTAAATAGATCATTTGTGGAAGAAAAATCTGTAATTTTTTGGGCTTCAGTTTTGGTGGTACAGCAGAGACTTACAGGTTTACATTTAAATTAAGGTTTATTTTGATCCCAGACCTGCCCCTCAGTGGCACAGACATCAGGAGGTCAAATGGATGGTAATTTTCCTGTACTCTTCAGCTGAGAGAACATATGTTCCCTAATGAAACATAAAAATAGCTCCTACTCTCTTCCCATTGCTTTCTGCCTTCAAGGCCAAGATGGGCATGCATTCCAGATTTGTCATTTAAGCACATTCCTTCACCATTTTTTTCAAATTTTATCACCTTCTCCCTTGCTTGTATGGATCCATTTTCTCTCCTCTAGTCAGTCATTTCATTTTTTAGAGCAGGGTTGTGGGTCAGAATTAATTTATTTTTCAGCTTAGTAAACAGTCTAAGAATCGAGCAGCAAAAAGCATTGAGTTCAGTCATAATTGAACCAAAGTCATAAAAATGTAATGCCTTCAAATCTGTGCTTGGGAATATTGAAAATGCTCACTCTCTGTAGGAGCAAGCAGAGGGCAGCACTTCTGTGGCTGTCATCCTCACAGCTTTCAACAGAATTGCATTCTAGCAGTAGGCCAAACCCAGAAATCTGTTGCCTGTGTACATCAAAAATACAATTCCCTCACCCTAGTGCATAAACTGTTAATAATTCAAATAGAGATGGTGGCTGAACAGTAAAACTTTATGCCACACCCTCTTCATTTCTGAAAGTCTTACTCCTGGTATCTGCACTGGGGAAGCAAGGAGTATGCAGTAAGATTTCTATGCTTTGTAATGTAGATGTCTTTTTAAAGAAGTTGTGATTGTATTCTGAATAGGTCAGCTTCTGTGCCTGGCATTTCTTCTCTCTTTCCTATGACCTTTTACGAAGCAAGTGGGGTTTTTGCAGTCTTTTTGGAACCGTCCATTTGAGGCAGTGAACATGAGAGGCACAGTTTGACCATACCAGAATTATTGCAGTGGGTTATTACAAGGGCAGCAACCACCTACCGCGGGTGGAACTGTTTCTTCCTTAACAGCATGTCTCCAATTCAGGTTTGACTTTGTCTTCTGTTTGTTCATCCACATTTCTAAAGATTTAAATAAATGTGCAGTCACATTTGTTCATGAAAAGTAACAAATGAATAAAACTGCACTGGACAGATTTGAGTTTCACAATGTATGCCGAAACAGATGTCTTCTTTTGAATGGCTCTGTAAAGAATTATTAATATGGACCTTCCTTGGTTATGAAAGAGACAATTAGGAGCTTTAATCCAATATCTAATATTTCAAAAATGTTATTTTTTATTAGATTTCAGCAGCAAAGAATACCATTAGATAGATCACCAGAGTAATAACCAACATGATGCCGGGTTCCACCCCATCTGTGATATTTTAAAAATACAGTCTACCAGTGCCAACCCTAAGATTTCCCATGGGATCATTTATAAGAATACAAAGCTCAGTAGGCAGCACTGATGCTGTATTAAGGATTTGTGTCATTTTCACTAGAGAATAAACATGCACTGTAAAGTGGCATGTAGGATTTTATTAGTAGAGAATGGAAGTTTGGCTTATATGAAGGATTTGATTCTGTTCAATGCAGTACAGAGTCATCACATTTTCAGAACTTTTTCTGCTGTACTGAGGTAGAGGAGTGGTAAACATTCAAAACTTTTGTTAATGAACCAGCTTTTAACCCATGGATAAATAGCATTAAATATGGTTTATAATCTGTTCAACAAATTTGATAGCTTTAGTTTGGTCCCTACTGGATACTTTTCCATATTTCAAAAACCACTCTGCTTCCCAAATTTGGCACAGCTAGCTATTTTTGGTGATACAAAGCCAAGAACTGAAATTGTAGGGTGTTGGAGATTGGGTTTACGGACTATTGGAGAAGCTGTGAAGAGGAGAATATACAAGGTCTGTCACAGCCATCTGTCCCCACCCAAACAATTTAAGGAACAGAAATGTTAAGTGATTTGCTTAAAAGGAGCAGGCCTATGCAAGCTGCCATGTAGGGATGGTAGAACTAATCCTGACCTGAGAACGTGCACTCAGATGATTCAGTGTAGGACCATACTGTAGCTGAAGAAAATCTCATATAAACAAGATTTCACATTCTCTCACCAATAGGTCCAAACGCTTTACAGTCAGTTCTTCATGGAGGTGTATCCTATAGCTACAGTTAAGCCGAGGGTTAGGGGCTGATACTAGGGTTGTGGTTCAAGAATTATACTGAAGTCTTACTCCTCAAAGCTATAGATCTCATTGCCAGCAGAGTAAAACACCTCATGATTTTCTGTGTCTCCTTTGGATCAGTAAGTACTGGAAAATGCTATAGCTCAGTCTGTGGTGAAGAGAGTGCCAAATATGATGCAGTGTGTGGACAAATCCTGAGAAATCTCAGTGCTAGGATGACTACTGTTCCTGATGGGAAATGTCACGTGAGAAGTTCTCTGGCAGAAGCATTTTACTCATACGGCTAGGATGGAATGAGGACAAGGGTTTGAAGGACCTGAGACTACAGTCACTTTAATTACTTCCACAGTTACTTTTTAATGGATGCATAGCAGTTACTAACATGGGCTTTAACTAAATTCTAGCAGCTCACAATAGTCCTGGATCCAGCTCTCATCCTAGTCTCTTGGCTCATGAAAACAATCTCTTGTTTTCCTGAAGGCTGAGTCTAGTGCAACTGTACACAGTGGCCCATACATATAATTCATTTGAACACAGGTCCTAAGCAATGGTCACTACTAGTCAGGTTTCATGTTCAAAACACCAGACATCAAAGACTAATTTACAGATGGATGGATGGATGGATGGATGGATGGATGGATGGAGTCACAGAAGGCAAGGGCAGGGACTGTGAAAATGGAGAGCCACCCATGGTTAAAGAGGATCAGTTTTGGCAGAACCTAAGGAACCTGAAGGTGCACAAGTCCATGAGACCTGAAGAAATACATCTGTGGGTCCTGAAAGAACAAGTGGATCAGGTTGCTAAACCTCTAACCATCATATTCAAAAAGTCATGGCAGTCTGGTGAAGTTGCCACTGATGGGAAAAGGAGAAACATAACCCCATCTTTAAAAAGGGAAAATTCAGAAGGATATTGACCAGTTGGAGCGAGTCCAGAGGCGGCCATGAAGATGATGAGAGGGCTGGAGCACATCTCCCTATGATGAAAAGCTGAGAGAGTTGGGCTTGTTCAGCCTGGAGAAGAGAAGGCTCTGGGGAGACCTTATAGCAGCCTTTCAGTATCTGAAGGGGCCTACATGAAAGTTGGGGGGAGTTTTTACAAGGGCCTGTAGTGATAGGACAAGGGGTACCAGGTTTAAATTGAAAGCAGGTAGATTTAAATTGGACATCAGGAAGAAGTTCTTCACGGAGAGGGTGGTGAGGCACTGGAACAGGTTGCCCAGAGAAGTTATGGATGGGCCATTGCTGGATGTCTTCAAGGCCAGGCTGGATGAGATTTTGAGCAACCTGATCTAGTGGAGGGTGCCCCCTAGATGGATGGGCTGAGTCTGGGTCTGGGACTGCAGTTAGTTTTCAGGACACCAGAGGCTGAAGATCTGGGTCTACCATTAGGTCTTTAAAAGACTAAAAGGTTGAATGCAGGCTAGAATTACCAGACAAAATGGCTTACTGATGAGTGCTTTGAAAGGTGTGGGTGACTCTTGCTTGTTAAGTAGTTTAATTAGTACACGGTTTGGGGAAAGATGGATTGAAGACCCAATTTTGTAGCTGGATTCTTTCAAAAGAGAGAGAAACATTTCTGATGAGGACTGAGGAAAGTCTATTCATACAATACCTTCAGCAGAGAGATTTGATTAGGATGCAAAGAAAAAAGTTGAAGACCTTGGTTTCCTAGGTCTCTTGTGGGCTAGGAAGATGATTGATCTTAGTCAGCTTATCTAGGACAGAGCAAGTACCATGCAATTTAAGACTGGGATTAGGCTGGGGTTCAGGCAGGTGCCAAATATCTCTGAAATGCATCACAGAATCCTGAAAGTACAATATGTTTAGGAGGATCATTCTGACTAGCAAATGAAGATCATTAATTCTAAGAGGCCTATAGAATCACAGAGCTACACTATTATTTAGGACAGATTTGGTATCAGGGTGAATGTGACACCATATCAGAAGAGCTATTTTTATTGATGGAAATAGATGTGAACTATGTAGAAATTCATTCAGAAGGAATTGCTTACAAAGAGGTATGAAATACAGTTTTCTTTGATCACTGATAATTCACCACTGATGTACCTACCAAATTTGGCATCACAAGTGGCCTAGCTGTAGCCCAGCTGGCCAGAACTGCCCCTTCACTCCTTTTATTGATTGATCCATGCTATCTCCCCATATGCACATAAAGAAAGGCAGTATGTAGAGTGGCTTCCTGGAACAGCAACAACAGCAGAACATTAAATCATCTAATTCAGAAAAACAGTCAGACATGGGCTAGATTAGGTCTTCCTTTCCCTCCTTACTGGATACCGGGTTATAACTTCCCCCTGACCCCAAAGGTGATACATCACTAATGTTGCAGTAAAATTGTATAAAGTTAACAAAAGTAATCTGCCACCACGCACCAATATGCATGTATAATAAAAGACAAAATCACTTCTTACCGCTATCTGGCCTGCTAATTATCCTTGAATATGTATCTTAGGCATGTTTCCATTTTTAAATACCATTTTATATTTGCAAGCTCTTTTCTCAATGCACAATAGAAAATGTGCTGGGTTCATAAAGTAATTTTCTGTGTACTTAGGACAACAGTAGTTTAACTCTGCCTGCCTGTTGCTTCTCTTCCTGCTTTTATTTGGTCTGCAGCCAGATTTACTCTTTTTCTTCATATGCAAGTTATAGAATTTTCTGTGCACTTCTGAATATGTAATGTCCTGCAGGTTGGCTGCTAGAGTGAAGACATTTCCCTGAAACATGTCTGGCAAAACCAGCGGGGGGGCATTTGTAACTGGGAAGGGTCTAAAGACCATGGTCAGAACTATGTTTCTGGTGGGTTCGGTCCTCTGCAACCTTGCCCTGTATCCCAGGCTGCACAAAAATGGTGATAAATTCTTTTTCCTAAAGCCCATTTAAGGATTTGGGCTAAATCTTACAAATCCAAAAGAAGTGTCATTTTTGGAAGGCCTCCAAAATATGAATTTCTGATGGGATTGGTCTATGGCAAAGATTATCAACTGTTCTGGCCCTATCAGTCACCACCCAAAGCTCACAAATGGACCAGAGCCATATCATATATTTAAAACATCTCAAAAGTCAAGAGAAGAGAGGGAACCCCAGATGTAGCAAATTGCCATAAAAAGACAATTACAAAGGTCTCCTAATGAGTTCAGGGCTCCTCTAGAAGTGTCAGTCAGAAGACGCAGCAGTAGTACCAATATCAGCCTCGGCCTCCCCCATGCAGGTGGCATTTGTGTTACACACGCATTTACACACAGCTAGGTGTGCATCATATCCACATGATACAGTCCCAGTGTGGGAACTGCATTTTGTTTGGGCCTCATGCACTTTGTGAACAGTAGCTGTATGTATCAGGACAGAGCAGTGTACAAAAGAGTTTGCTAGAAAACAGAAAACTGGAGAACAGGGTGAAACAATTCCTCTTTTAAATTTCAATCTACCAAGGAAGGACTGTCCCTGAGCACAGGGAATTATGTATGGCCATGTGCACAGCTGCACAAAAAGCACAGTGAGGAACATAGGAACACACAGAAGCTGCTTGTAATTTAGTCTAAAAATCCAAGGTTTTACTATACCAAGAAGGATTTTGACTCTTGGTCAGAGTATCCAGCAGCAAAGTGCATGCAAGGATTGGGTTGTGTTTTGAAGATAGTAAGTATGCTGTTGCTTACATAGAAGCAGCTTCCTATATCCAAACTGAAACTTGCCAGGTCCCACTTAAAACTAAACACATTCAATGAATCAACAGCGTTAGATTAATATTTTGCTCTGTTCTCTATTTCAAACCATCACACAATTAATATATGGTTCAGGTATAGGGAGTATAGGTAATTTCTGCTCTCTTATTAAATGGTTCTAATGAGGACATTGATTTATACTGGTATGATAGATGCAGCTCCTTCATCCACTAGTGAAGTACTTATTTTAAGTATATATTTTAACCTATTTCTATCTATTTTAAACCTTTTCTATCTGAAATTTTTTCCAGAAGAGTACATTATACTTGGCACTTTATAGCAAAGTTATACTTCAGTAGACACAACCTTCAACGTGGAGGTAAGTACTCAAAAGTAAAGTTTTAAGAACATCTTTTCAACAGTTGTGAGTTATTTCTTGAAAAATTCTAGAACATGTAGCTATGTTTTCTCCTAATCTCCATTTTGCTTTGCCTCATGCTTGACTCAGAAGGGAGTTGTGGGTGTTTGGTGTTCCAGGAAAGAGCAACTGACAGACTCTTGACTTTTGTAGCAAGAAAACAAAATTGAATGAACTATTTTGAAACACTTGAATGTTTTTAAAGTGTCAGTCTGTAGAAAAAACCACACATGTTACAGAATGTCTGTTATGTTTATTTCAATAATATGCACACATTTCGGATGACCTTAATAATCTACCAGTGATGTAAGTTTTTAAGAATGACCTTTTTCAGTCAGGCTTCTCCAACTTTTCAAATGAGACCCAATAAAGCAAAGAAAGCAGAAAAGGTATTAAAATATATCGTTAGCGTGAAACTTATGTTGAAGCACTTTTCTGAATAGAATGAGCCTAAAAACATGTTTGAAGTCTTTCTTGAAATAGGACTCATATCACACTATGCAATAATGCAATCATGGTAAAAGGGTAGACATATACAAAAAGAGACAGATAAATTTCTACATCATTTAAATTAACGTAATAACCACATCAGTGTTTTAGAAGCATTGAACATTTCAACATGTTTCAGACGTTCAGTCTATGTGTTTCATTTCTAAGCATATAATTGCCTCTCTTTTCTTCATGACATCAGCTTATAAAGATTTCATGCCTTTATGAAATTAAAAAAGAAAGGAATGCACTGAAAGGAAGAAGAAATGTGCTACATTCCAAACAAAACCCCTTGTGTTTTCTACAATAAAGCAAATAAGACCTTTATGGTAAACTGAAAGGAAGAGAAAGTAATGATATTGTGGAGAACATACAGTTGTGTCCAATGAAAATAGTGGAAAAGGGCCAATGACAATGACTGGGGTCAGACATGGTCTGTAGATCACCAGACGCATCCCAAGTCATGAGGCAGGCCCAAAGTAGAGCTGGGAAGCCACATCAGCTAGTAGTGGCTGGTGTCATAGGTCCCTGGCCAGGCACAGGCATGGCCACAGCAGAGCTCAGGTGAGGACCACGCAGTTAAATGCCCTTCCTGAGCACAGCAGGGAGAGCCTTGAGGAGGTTTCCCAGCAGGCTGATGGAGGTGACAAACCCCAGCAGCGCGAGCTGGTCCTCCCACAGCCAGGACTCCTGCCTGCAGCAGAAGCTGCTGAGCCTGCGGGGCACACAAGTTCCTTGCTGGATGGACGAGGACGGTTTGGTGCCAACAGATGGGGTTCACCTAACTATACCAGATGCCTCGTCTAATTGAAAGGATGAGCAAGTCTGAAATCTTGCAGAATAGGCATCTCTCTGCAGCTCTAAATTAGGACTGCTCTATAAAATTGGGGTTCATAGCCAGCCCCATCCATGCCTTCTTTTCCTGGAAGGACCCACTTCTGTTACTTTATAGTATGGTGGGGATGGCACAATCTATCTCATATCAAATTCTGCTTTAAAAGCTCATATTTCTTATTTCATCTGCTTAAAATGTAGACTGTATCCCCATCGTGTCTTTACTGCTGGTTTAGAAGCTCATGCCCTCTGCAGTGTAATACTAGATGCTTGGACCTTGTAGTTTTGGCAGAAACTCTTCAATTTTGTACAAAGATCTTCCATTTGGACTGAAGAGAGATGGTAGACCATCCTTTCACCCTACAGCCTTTCTGATGGCTCAGGAGAAAACAGCGCAAGGTTTGAACTCCAGCAGGACACCCTTCCAAGTGAGGGGCAAGGATAAAAGAACACCAATATGTCCCCTCCTAAAACAAGGGCTGGAACCACAAAGCAACTGTATAAAAGGTGATCACCACCATCATGACTTTAGTTTGAAAAAATAGAACAAGCAAATTGACCTTGTCAAAAGAGAGTTCAGTGACAGGTATTGTGAAATCAAAAGGAACAGACACCTCAGTCCGAGCTGCAGGAAATGATGACTTCCAGTTACCAGCTTAGCTGCTCTCTTTACAGAAAAATGTCTAGGAAAACGCAATCAGATGGGTGAATTCCCCAGTGACTTAAATCTTGTGCAGTGTCCCTGACCCAGTGGCTTCCCTTCAAGCATAAATCTTTCACACAACTTTTAGATTATATGTCATTATAAGAATAGTGGAAAAGAAACCTCTTTATGTTACAAAAAAAAGCTAGGAAAAAAGCCATAAACAAATGTTTGGTAAGTAATGATTCATGATTAAGCTGATCTAATAAATGTATAGGTGTATGGAGAATGAACTGGGACACTAGCAGAAAGGCTTTGGTAGGCCACTTAAAACAAAAGACTTAAAATTCCTGAATGCAGGAGCTCACTGGAGACCATCCAAGACGGGCAAAACTACTGCTGTCGAAAGAGCAGAATAAAAGAAGCCAGGCACAGCTGGCAGAAACACACAGCAAAATTTCTTGAGGATAATTTATAATTATATTATGATGGTCACCAGAGAGAGGCCGAACTCATGTCCTGATGGAAATTGATTACCCTCTACAAGGTGTCCCTAGGAAAGCCCCCAAACTGAGCCAAGGTTTCCAAAAGACAGTCTGGCTTCTAGTCATAACAGGTTAGCAATGTCCTGTCCTTCTAGCAGTGTAAAAGCCAAACTAATCAGGTGTGAAGCATTTGATGTATGGAAAAATTAACCAGCATCTAGAGAGAAAACCTGGCACAAGATGAAGAAACTTGGCAGCTGAGACAATAGACCTGGCAAAATTTACAGGAGTTTCATTCCAGTTTTGTTGAAGGTAATTCTTTTCTGTTTTCTATTCTACATAGCCTTTCTATTATTTTCATTCTGTGTTGTAAATCCAAATAAGTAAGCAAGCTAGTCTAGTGTATGCCATGACACCATTCTGCAGGAAAGCACAAAAATAACTTTCCATTTATTCCTCTTAAATTCTTTGTTTTAAAACATGCTACTAAAACTAACTTTACAAGCATCTTTTTATGGAATACAAATAATATGAGTTAAAATATCTGTGAGTATACAATTTACAAAGTAAAGGCAGGGTAAAATCTTACTATAATCAGCAAGTGGTCTCACAAACCAATGGAAAAATAGCATTATTTTTTAATAAAGTCCTTGGCTAAAATGAATGTCTAGCAGATTGGAAGAGAATTGCTGATGGAGTCTGGCAGCTCTTTCATAGAATTATTTGTCTAGACAAAGAATGCATGCAATGTTTTTTTTTTTTTCAAAACAAAAACACACAAATAAGTATCCATACCTAAGATTTATCTATCACAAAAAAAGAGACTCCCAATTAGCTCTTTCTGAAGATCACATTTTTCTGGTTGTCCTTGGATTTCTCCTGCCTTCTTCCTTGAAATGTTTGGGTTTGGGGTTTTTTGTTTGTTTGTTTATTTTTCTTTTTCTTCTCTGCACACAGATCCCTCAGGAAAAAGGAAATGAAATCACACCCATATCTCTCTCATCCCAGACTGTTCTCATACATTTCACCTTCCTGCATGTAGCCAGAGTTTTAGGAAAGGGTTCCTATTGTTTTATCTACTTTTGCCCCAGAAGTGTAATTGTATTTTTCCTGACTGACTAGTGGCTGTACCATAGTTCAGCCTTACTGAGACTTTCACATAACTCCCAGAATGACAAGACATATTTAGAAAAAATCACCAATTGTTTCTTCATTGCAAAGCTTACCTAGACCAAGGCACTCAGTTTTCCAGACACACAACTGAATAGTCACACTATGGACCAACTTATTTGTATCCATATATTTTCCTCCTAGAACAATGTGGTAACCTGAACTAGTAATTAACATCTTTAGCAGGATGGTTAGAATTTCACCAGCATAATTTTTCACACTCTGCTCTTGATGTCTTCTCTATAAAAGCAATAATATCAACTTCAGACTTAATTTGCTCAGGTACTTCTATCACAGAAAGAGAATTGTGTTGTACTCCATTGATCCTACACTGGCAATAATTACAGCAGCTGGAGGAGCTGCTCCTACATGTAGTAGAATCATAGAATCATAGAATCATAGAATGGTTAGGGTTGGAAGGGACCTTAAAGATCATCTAGTTCCAACCCCCCTGCCATGGGCAGGGACACCTTCCACTAGACCAGGTTGCTCTGAGCCTCATCCAGCCTGGCCTTGAAGACATCCAGGGATGGGGCATCAACAACATCTAATGAGTAGATGTTGTAGATGTGAGTCCACACATGCACATCATCAACTTCTCTTACAGAGGAAATGTGGTGGCATATTTGTGTATATATATTGGAGATGTACAGTAATTTGAAGTAGTTTGCTTGTCACTGGGGATGTATGTATGCCACTATCATTGGACACTTCTGGTGTAAGAATGTCAAGGAATGGATCCAGCATGGGGCAAAAGTGCCTAGGAGCAGACAAATATGTAGTAGACAAAAGATGTGAGACAGTTGGAAGGATATTCCAGCAGAGAACCTCTACGAACACTGTGCCTCTTATACAAACTGAGTGTTGAGAAAACCGAGTATAGTCCAATCTCTGCAGTTTCTCTATTCATAAGCTGGGAAAAAGTTGAGGCAGGACAATTAACAGTGTGGTGGCATCACAACATCATTATCATTTTGATTAATAAGGAGTAATAAGAATAATAAACTTCCAAAACTGCTGTGAAACAATTTTAATGAAGTTGTGTGAACAGCTGGCTCTGATCATGTAGCATACTGGCACATGAATACACAAGGATATGTGCACCTACTCACAAGCTAAGGTCTGCTGACATCTGGAAGAAAACTCTTCCAAAACTCTACAAGTCATCAGCTAACAAATTCTATACTGACAAACAAGCTGTCAGTATTGAGGTAGCAGAGTTTTGAAGACAAGTGCTGATGTAATTTAATCATGAATGCTGAATTTAGCTCACTTTCCCCAAATTAAAAAAAAAAAGATTTAAAAAAAAAAAGGCAAACATCTCATTAGTGGGGCTAGGTTCAAAGGCAGGAAATAAGAAGTACATTTCCCTTACTGAACTATATGGTCATGGGCATGGAGATGTGTGATATTCTGATGAGGCAAAATGATGTGCTCTGTTTCGGTATGCATCGTCATTATATTACATATTCACACTGATTTAAAGAAGCACTTTTACAACTTACACGTTTTCATTGATGCCATGGAATCCTTCTTATTATTATTTTTTCTCTAGTCCTGATTATGATGCACAGATGTGTGTTGTGAACTTCATCCAAATCACTGAATATTTTTGTTAATATTTTATTTCTTTCTTCCTGGAGAACTATTCCTTCACATTAGTAGCTGAGACAGAATGTCCTACCAAAGGTACAGTCATTTCTTCCACAGAAGAAAGAAAATTTCCTCCTTCAGCTCTTCATCTTGACAAAGGCAGACATTAATTTTTTCCTTTGGTGTGCCTCTATTTCACCCCTGTACAGCAACAGATATCAACCTACAAAGAAGTGTGGTAGATGCAATTCATTTAAGACACTGGGACCTGCTGCATTTGGGGGGGCTGGGTGTCAGGAGAGTAAGTCTGAGTGTGTTACACTGGTTAAGTTGATTTTAGTTACTTCAGGATTGGGGTGCTTCATGAAGTGTTAAATAAGCCGGGAACCCTGATCAGGTCAGGCAGCAATTTCCTAGGCCTTTAATAAGAAATTGTACAGCCACACTGCGAACGAAAAAATGCAAAAGACAGCTAAAGGAACAGCAGTAGGGAGTCTGTAAGAATCTCAGAAATCTTGAATTTAACCTGTAGGAAACATCCTGAGATTTGACATCCAGGAGAAAAGACATTTTGTGGTAAAAAGAAATATGGTATTGCATCAGCATATGGGGCTTGTGGATAATAATGCCTTCTCTTGCTTGTGCTCTGTATCCTGGACAATGTCATGAAATGCAGTTATTGTGTTACCAACAGAAAGTGCCAGGAGGCCCTGAAGGGACTTTTTCACTTGATACCGCCACTGGCATATATAAGTAAACCCCTTATCCCACCTGCACAGAAAACCCAAATTCCAAGCACACATATGCTCACTTTTAAGGAGCTTGTGCCTGACGGGTACAATTCAAGGAAGATTCCAAGGGAAGCATGAAAGGAAGTCATAGCCATAAAAACCTTCCTTTCTTTCAAGTTTCAACTTGAATACACTTCTTTAACCTATATTTTCCTTGCTTATGAGTTCTTATGCTTGCATTATCCTTTCTACTCCTTCCTCTCCAAAGACCAGGTGGGAATCTGTAGCATACCTCAACAAAAGACAGTAAAACTACATCATATATAAGGTTGGTGCAAAAGTGTTTTACAACTCTGTGTATAGCTACAGCAGTACTTAATTAACATAAATTATACTTTATTACTGACTACAATGTCTATCCAAAATTTAGTAACAATAGCATAATGATATCGCCACAGCTGTGTTCTTTTGATCAGTGTGTGTTAGGCATATACCACACCGTGAAGCTCACCAACAAGGGAGGGAGGTAAGTGTTGTTGAACCATTTTCATGAAAGAAGTCAAAAAAAGCAAATCCAGAGTTATATGCTTGGTTTTTGTTTTTGGGGTTTTTTTTATATATTTTCTGGGGAGTCAGTTTCTGGGTGGAAACTCCTAGCATTTGAAACCTCACTTTCAGAATACTGGACGTGTCATTGAGGTAAAATGAAACTGTAGCTTCCTGAAGGCCCTAATGTGTCAGCCTGTACAAAGTAAAGCTGGGTACCACTGCATCCTTGGTGGAGAGGACTGCTGAATGGCACAACCACTCCCCATTGTTAGGGTTGGTGTTCTGTACAGCCATGTGGGCAGGATGTGGAGAGAAGGAGGGGGTGCTGTTCCCCTTGTTAATTTTTCACCTGGATTGTTTGGATCTGAAGGTGTCCTCCATGCATATTACACATTTGATCTTTTTGTCAGACAGCTGCAGTTCCTTCAGACACTTGCAGAGCCTCAGAAGAGACACGGAACATCTCAGAGCCCTGGTCTTCGCCACAGTCCTGCAACAAGGGTACACCAGGGTGGGCCAAACAGGAGCACACAGCCCCACAGAGCTGAGAAATTGAGTGTAAGGAAGCTTGGGCTTACACTGGGTTTATGCTCTCCAGCCTCCTGCTGTGTGAGCTCCAGAGTGATTTTTAAGGGCTGCTTCATGGGAATTGTGTTGTCATGGCTGGAGTCAAGGTATGCAGCACTCATCTGTTCGAAGAAACAACGGGGGAGAAATCTCTAGTAGATGAAGCCCTTGAGAGAGTCTCTTTTGATTCCTTCTAGGATATGTAGTACTGAGAAGTCAAGCTTAATTGGAATTTAAAGACATTATATGGTACGAATAACTGAAGACACTTGATAGTTGAACCTGAGTCAGAAGGACAAAACAAGTAATTTATAAGAAATATTTTAAAACAGGGCATTTAAATATATTTAAATATTTTCTATGAAATCCTTTGGCTCTTCAGATCATTATTCAGAGTTCCTAAATAATAATGTAATGCCCATTTAAAAGATATGATAAAAAGTGCTTTTACATGGAAAAAGCTAATGCATTTTTACATCCAAGTACATTTCTAGAGTTAATGTTAACGTTGCAAAATGCCCTTTAGATTAATTGCATGTGGAAACATACAGTCAAAAAGAGAAATAACTGAGTTTATTCATTATCTTTTTTCTTCACTATCTTCATCATGGGAGCTGTGGGCAAAACAATCACATGAGGCTAAAGGGAGCCTGACTTCCTTGATCCTTACGAGTTTCTCTTCCCATGTATAAACTATCTTTTGAACTATAAACAAGTAACTTAATAATAATAATTTTGTTTTAATCTTAAGCCAGTTAGGCAATTTCAGGCAAGTAGTCTAAACACAGAAAATCATACTGTAAACTCAGAAATAGCTACACTAATAAAGTACAGTCATGGTCTACAACTTACATCAGACTTCGGCTGACAAAACTCACTTTCAAAAGGCTTAAACAATCATTACAACCTCGATGAGGTACAGACAAAAAAGTAAATAAATATAAAAAAGCATCTCCACTGTGGATTATTTCATAAATTCTGTCAGTCCACTACGTATTGTATGTTCTTCACAGATTATGACTGATCCATGACAGTCCTGAGACGGGCCATTGCAGTTGCAGTATTATGGCTTTAAATGTAATATCGGACATCACCATGAGAAAAGAATACCCCCAGGAGTCGAGGACAGAAGGTAATACAGTGGCTCTTTCAGTGGTGTGGGAGACACGGCAAACTGCCGCATAGCTGAACAGTTCCCCTTTGTTCTCTGTTCAGCTATGGATCCAATTTCCCTGAATTGGGCTTATTACAATAAATATAGATGCACAACATGATTATTTATGGGAAGGAAACAGACAAAAGAGGTTGAGTTGCTGGTACCTAAAACCTCATTTTCTGAGCTTCTCCCCTTGAGGCCCTTTTCATTTGTTGCACCATTGTATTCTCATTGTTGCTCAATGATACAAGCCTAAGCTGTTCATCAATTTACCCACTCCCCCAATCTCTTTCTCTCTCATGTGCGCTTCCTCTCTCTTCCCATGTTAATAGTTCCCCTGAAATCCTATCACTTTGCTGGAGGATTGATGTAAGTCTCCAGCAATTAACATAATTACAAGCCTGATTATCTTCTAATTGCATTATGAGTATTTGGTTATTCACTACACAAATTAGAGAAAATTAAAGAGGAGCAAGATCCTGTGGTGTGGGCGGAATGCTTTCTAAACAGTTATGAGCATCTGAATGTTGTGAGATAACAAGAAGGTGAAGACGTTTCATATTCCTATTGGCTCACAGATGTTCCTGTCACTGTATAATTTTTTTTTACTTCTTTCAATAGAGTTTGATGTCACTGAAATATGCAGTACTATTTCCTTTGTTCATGCAAGTTGACTGACAATATGCAGTAAACTGAAGTAAATACCATTTTTTTATATATAGAATTGGTAGAGCAAAATGATAGAAATTTGAACAAAAGGTACCTAGAGGATAGGCTTCTATACTACTGAGAAACATCAATAATTCAAATACATAATTAAGGGATACTGTTTGTGGTGAAAGGGGAATGTAATAGTAAACAAACATCAAGAACTGTAGTCTTTGCCTGTCTCTTTCTAGCGTTTTTGAGGTAACTGCATTACTCCTTAAATAAGCAGGGATAAGTTTAAAGAGTGAGTAATTACTAGAGAGTAGTTTTAAACCTGAATAGCACTTTGATAGGGCATAACCAATATAGGACATGAGTCACTTTACTGGCAGCAGTAAAAAAATGGAGAGTTTGAAATGTACAGAATGGAAGCCCATGGAGAGAAGACGAAGTAACTGGATATATTTGAAAATCATATTTTCAAAAGGAAATATATGGAGTTTGCCCAAAATATGGAGAGAGAAACTAATGACAGGGAAAGGGAGTAAAGACTTACAGAAGGGATTGTAGCTTCTGCTGTTGTTGGGGTTGAAGACTATGACTGCTGCTGGAAAAACAGGCATTTCATGCCTCATGCAGGACTAACCAGTCTGTTACATATGCTAGACAGCCAGTGAGGTAGGAGATGGGGATGTTTGTTCAAATCAAACCAGCCAAAGTCCCCTGTGCAGCACTGCGCGCATCTTTTGATGACTTCCACCCTAAGTAACTGCCGACTCTTGTTGCGTTTTGCGTAACTCAGTACCTGTCTTGTAATGAGCCAAATCCTGCAAATGTTCTTTCATGGGAGCCTTTTTCATCTTATAGACATATTTTTAATAGAATATAACCTGCCAACACTTGAAACTGGTGTCCCTGGATGAATTTACAGGATACAGCAACAGTCTAGTATCAGCGACTATAACTTTGGCTTTGGTACCAAGGGGCCTCTGGTCCTCTCCTGGTCTCAAGGTTTCCAGTTAGTGCTACTGGCACCCAGCCACAAGGGAACAAATTTATGATATTTTCTCATTTCCAAAGGGTCAGCAAACAGCCTTTGGTCAGGAATTTTGCCTTCTGACCTAGGAATTGGATAGTGTGGAATTCAAATGTGTGACCTAAGGCTTTGCTGCTCTAAAGCATCTCACTGTGGAAAACCATTTCCATTCACGTTTCCTTGTACCTGTCTGGTGCATTCAGCTATATTCCCTTCCAGGTTTGTATGGAGACTTCAGAACTAATGAACACAACTTTCTCAAGCAAGGAAAATGTATACTGCAAAATTCACTGCTACTTGCATGCAAAGAGAAAGTCCAGCTGCGATCTCTCTCCTGTATCTCCTTACGTATCACCGTACAGTTTGCTGTCCAGAATACTCTCAAAGACCTTCCATCAAAAAAATCACCAATAACACTTCCTGTCTCCAAATACCTACTATTGCTTGAGCCAGCAGTTGCAAAAGTAGAAGTATGGATCCTAACAGGGCTATAACCTTTCAAGTAGGTCTCACCTAAATAGGCTTACTCTTGGTGGGTGAGGTATCCACTCTAAATGTCCCAAGGGTATCCATGGGAACAGACTCTACACTATAACTGATGATATCAAAATATAGTTATTCTCTTTTCTACTCTTTTCAATATCGCATCCCTTATTTAGCACTCTGGTCCTAATTGTAAAGAAGGTTGTGACATCACAAAGAGTTTTTGATTCACCTCATACTTTAGGTGAAGTGAATTTCAAGCTGTGGATACAACTTCTTTTGAGTTTTCTAACCTTATCTCCTGTTCCATACTTTAATTCACAGCTGAAGAAACACGCTACTTCTCACTAGAGAGGACCAAAGGAAGTACCATTATTTTACACAAAGAAGACAACAGCACACACTTTGAAACAAAGACAGAAAATCTCCTGGATTTTACAGGCACCCTACTGGACAAGATACAGCATACTGCGAACTAAAGCAAAAAAAACATTCAGTCAAGTATCAAAGTCTCCTGTGCAGAATTCAACTGGCCTTGTTGCTACATACATGCCCCAAAGTTTCCCTTAAAGCAAAATGAGATCTGTCTTACCCAACCTTGCCTATTCTTTAAATTGAAAGTGGGTAGATTTAGATTAGATTAGATTAGAAGAAATTCTTCACAGAGAGGGTGGTGAAGCACTGGAACAGGTTGCCCAGAGATGTTGTGGATGCCCCATCCCTGGAAGTGTTCAAGGCCAGGCTGGATGAGGTTTTGAGCAACCTGGTCTAGTGGAAGGTGTCCCTGCCCATGGCAGGGGGGTTGGAACTAGATGGTCTTTAAGGTTCCTACCAACCTAAACTATTATATGATTCACTCTATGATTCATACCTCCTTAAGATGGGCAGGAAAGGAATGCCTTTTCTTCACATCCTCTAGGACATAAAAGTATGTCTTGCTCAGTAGTGCTCTCAAGGTCCATGACTCCTGGACATTTACTGATGAAAGAAGTTTGCCATTATTAAAAAGTCAAGTTGATAAAAATTTAAAGGGTAAAGGTGAGAACAATCTTCATTTGTAGCATTCTTGCATAGCCATAGAAAAATCCCTCAACAGAAGAACTTTCTTAAATACAAATGAACCATGTATACATAGTTTCATTTGTTGCTTCCAAGAGTGTGTATAAAATTATCTGGGAACCCATCACCATGTGTTTCAACTGATCCATCTAGAGAGAAAATAAAGAGAGAAGCCATACACCATATGACTCCTTAACAGATAATTTAAAAGTATTTTTCAAGTGGGTTTAAAATAGGTTCAATATCAAATTGAATTTTTGCAAGTAGGTAAAATTTCATGTAACTTTTTAAAGCTGTATGACTTTAATAGCTGTAGACAGTGGGCCAAATTCAGCTTTAATGTAAAACACACTGAATTTAATGAAAAGCTTCATTGAATTTACTGGCAATTTGCCCAGTTGCCACAGGATTCAGTTTTGCAGTCTTTCACTTTCCTCCCACTGCTTCTCAAAGCTGTCAAATATACATATTGTAGAAGTTTTCAGAAGTCCAAGACTGGTAGTGCAAGTGGATTTAATAGTCTAATATTGAAGAACCCATGGAGAAAATCCACCTTGCAATTCTGTCAGGGGAAGTGAATGACAGATCCCCATTTTCACTGCTGCCTTTGTAAAAGGCCATGTTTTAAATTCTACGAATACTTTGTTCTGAATGGCATCCCTGGAATTTAACCTGAAGCCTGGACTCCCATATGAAAGAATGAATTAGAAACAAATAAATGTGGATTGTTTTCTTTTGCACTAATGCTTTACAGTCCCACTTTACAAGAAGGTAAGAATTATGAGCAGGTAAGATTATTGACAGAAGACACATATACTTCCTTTGAAAAAAATCCTGTGCATAGATAAAATTTCCACAATGCAGTGATGAGACCCAAATAAGTTGCCCATGTGTGTTCTTTACAAATTATGCTAGCAATTTCTAGGAAGCAATATTCATGAGAGGATAGTCTAGAGCCATCTCAGGTTGTTTTAAAACAGAAAGCAGTACATGACTTAGCAGGCAGGCCATAATACTGTGCCACAGCTCTCCTTAAGTTTGAAGTGTTATCTTCCTTTTTGATGTGAATGTCCTCTACCACAGTGAAAAGCAAACAAAATATTGTTTCCCTGCTTCATTACTTTAGTAAGAAGGATTGACGACATGCTTAGCTGGCAGGAAAAAATAATTTATTTCACTCTCTCCTTATTTGTTCACCTGCTGCAAGGTAAATAGAAACTAAGTCACTTTTTATTTATTTAGCTTTTGCAAGACACCCATACTGACATAGCTAGCATTATCTATTATATACAACCACTCTATTATACTGATCACAGAAAACAAAAACACTGCAAGACCATCTATAATCAACTTCCCTCAATAGTTAAAATTTGTTGAAAACAACATTTCACCTTTTTGATTTTTGAACACAATGACTTTTTGTTTTTTACTTATCACTTTTCTGATTTAAAATGTGTTTTAAAAATAAAAGTAATTTATCTTGTGTTCAAAATGTACTACGAAAGTAAAGGGTCCACGTGTAGGAGTTTTCAGTGTCTGGGTTTTACCTATTATCAAAGATCTATTACTATGATTAGTAAAATCTCTTTGTCATAACAGTACAAAAAAATTAACGAATAAATATATTTGAAAACGCAGTTACGAGCCAATTCCCATGTTAATTTCTCTGAGAAATTTCCCGCTAGGGCGTGGCTGAAAGCAGAGAAAGTGAGTAGGGATTGTACAGAGATTACTATGTATTAGCGTAAAGCATGTCTGTTCTTGTGAAGTGAAGAATGGTATAAGCTCCACACTCAAAATGAGAGTATAAATTTGACTCAACAAAGCAGCCTGCCTTCAGGAGCTTGCTCCACTCTCTCATTTCACACCACAAATAAAATGCTTTTTTATCCTGCTCTTGCAAATAGAGTCAAACGTTCTAAGCAAAGCAAAATCTTATATCAAGGGGACAAGAAAAGAATTCGTGTTTCAGGAGATTGACTGATAGCACAATGAAAAGCAGGGTAAGAAGGTATTATGGCAAGCAGATAAAGGCCACAGAAGTGAACGTAGTGAGCGTTTGGTTTCTTTTTTTGGTTTGTTTTTGGGGTTTTGTATTGTTTGGTTTGGTTTGGTTTCATGTTGACTTCAGCACATGCAGGAGTGAGGGAATGAGCTCTTTTTTGTCACTTTGGTGGTTTAGCAGTTGGCTCTGACACTCAGCTGTCCTCTGCCAGGGCAGACTTGGTGCAGCCACATCCCCACCTGCAGCTGGATTGGTGGGGTGTGCTTTTCCACAAGTCCGTAAGAATAATTAAATTCATACATTCCTCAGCTGTAGCAAGAAGTTGTCACTCTCACCAGAGATTACGAATACGGGCAGCATTTCTCTCTGCCACGTGAGTTCTGGTATGCGCTGTTACTTCACTTACAGTAAATAACGGGCTTGCTTACTGCTGCAGTGTTTACCTACTGAAATATATACTATCTCAAGAATACATTAAAATATCTTTGAAATGTTGTCCTTTTTGTTACTTTCAAATTTGTCAAAACTCTATTTTCTAATGACGATTTTAAAAATATGCAAAAGCTTTCTGAGAATGTGAACATCTTTTATTCCCCTCGAATTCTTGGGGTGCTGTGCTAGAGCTGGTCTGCGGCTCCATCTTCCAAATGGTCACTTACTCACACGTGTAAACACACTGGAGCACACTCAGTGGAGGAAACTGAAACTACCAGCAATGCTCGGGGGGGCATTCACCTAAGTGGAAAACCCAGGTTTGAGCTTGTCGTGCAACGCAGACAGAAGAGCAAACTGCCCTTCATGCTATCGTAGTTCACACACATCCATTGGCCAGTTGGGTGTGTTAAGTTTTATTCAGTTTTAACCAGAAAATCTTTCTTGAAATGGAAGAAGTTTTGTTGAAATTGGTACATTTCTGAGGAAAGAAAAAAACTTCCTATTTCAGCTAACCAACTCCTCCACTGAGAGATTCTGACACAGTTCTCATGGTAAATAGATATTTTTAAAATTTTATTATGATTCAGTAGTGCTATATTTATGTAGAGTACATTACGTTCTGTGTTTACTTAATCTCAGAAGATATAACAGTAATAATAGATGGAACACTTATGTACAGTGGGAAGACTTCTTGTATACATTTGATATCTTAACCTGTTATTGTTGTATATTTACAGAACGCCAATGAAAAAACCATAAAATATTATAACACTTGATCCTTGATGACAATATTATGTGAATGAATCATATTTTATGTATTCTGAGGAAACGTCTTCCCACTGTAAACAATCACCTGCTCCCAGTACTTTTTCAAGACCCAACTTGAAGACAGTTGTACACTCAACTTGCCAATAACAGATATTCCATTTTCCTCGCAATTCTGAGACTATAAAGGCAAGAGATGTTCTGAGGTATACTTCATATCAGACTAGGCCATACTTACGTCTACACTGTGGAGAGATCTCATCATCCTTAGCTTTGAATCTGAATGCTGGCCTCGCTATTATTTTGCAGAATCTGACCAGCAGCCATGACTTTGGTCTCTGCTTTCAAGCTAAGTCAAAAATGTAAAGAGCTCTGTTCAAAGTTGCAGTTAGATTAAGTACAAAAGCTCATCGTACACTTTTTAAAAGACACATTGGATTTTAATATACCACAGTTCTGGACTTGCTGTGCTCTTTGGGGCTAATAGCAGAGGACAAATGTAGAGAAAGTAAAGATCTAGTCTAATATATTCTGCCAGGAGGTCCTTGCACAAGACACCAGGGACTTTAAATGAAAATTTAATATTTTCCTCACACTCATATCTTCCTTTCTTGTCAGAAGCTGAAGATCTGGTCAGCAGTCTCCAGAGTGGTTCCCTTGGAAAACATTCAGAGAGAGCTTATAATGGTTGGAAATATAATCTTGGCACCCACGTTTTATCTCTGGATTGCAGCAGGTGGCAGTCACTGTTCTGCCATAACTTTATCTATTTTAGAGGTTTTCTCCAGCAATCTGGGCAGAATTCAACTTTAGAATCAGTAGTACTGAGTGGAAATCTACATTCTCTGTTCACTGCAGGCTGCTATTACCAAGTAATTTCCTATAGACTCAACCATGCATCTTGCATTAACTTAAATTCTAAGCCTCTTCAGGCATCTTATTTTTCCACGTTTTCCTCATCTCTGGTTGGCCTGTAAGTGGAAGCCTGGGAAAAGAACTACTGACCCCTTTAAACTGTTTTCTAAATTTATGATCTATTTTAACATAAAGGATAGCTGTGACTTTTTTCATGTTTGGCTTTTCTGTCTTTTGTTTGTTTTTAATGCTGCTTACAGCCTTACTTCGGGTACTTTAGTTGATTTTTGTCACCTCAGTTGAGAATATTTAGAGCTGTCAAAACCCTGCAGGAAAGGGTTACATAATCATGGCTGAATCTTTACAGTTTATTGAAGAAAGCATAAGAAGTTCTCACTTGTGCGATTCTGTTTTTCCATTCCAACACTTCAGTGGACAAACTTTCTTGCTCTGATCTTGATCTTTAAGATTTTGAAAGAGATTAGATGAACTCATGGAGGTGAGGGCTACCAGAAGCTAATGCTGAGTGTATGTGCACCTATCGAATGAAAGACCACACCGTACTTGCACTGCTTGCTATAACCTACTCATACCCTTCATGGCTTATTTTCAGAGATAAGAGGAAGTATGTCCCAGTACAGTAATTCTTACAAACTATATTTAATCTCCCGAAATTTCTTTTCTGTATTTTAAAATTAACCAGCACACTTTCTGTCTTACTAATTAGGCCATCATCCTTTTAAAGGGCATCAGTTGGCTTCATTTTTCAATTTACTTGTAGATAATCTAAAGCAACTACTGCAGTACATTTAGCTGCCTGCTCCCTATCATTTCTTTCAAGTTATTTTGATAAATGGATGTACTGATGTTTGCTAACCACGGAATGTGATTTTGGAGAACATCTTTGAGAAACATACCAGGAGATTTCACATATGCCACAATTAAAGTGAAAAACACTATATGGAAGTCATTCACCCTCTGGAGAATACAACCTACAGGGACCCTGGCTACAAAAATATAATTTTATATGAAAACACATCACCAGCCCACCTTGCACCTGCCCTACTCTGGTAAGCCACATCCTTTTAACAAGAACAAAACTTCATAGATCCTGTATTTACTGACAACAGCTAGTGATAGTGATTTCCATGCATTTCTTTTTTTGCCCTTCAAATTCAAAGCAATTTTAAAACTGCATTGCTGCTTTCTTCTAAGTATTGTAGGCCAATGGAATCTTTCATCATTAAATTGAAAAAACAAATAAATAAATAGAAAGATGCAACATACGCCCCACCATCACATACTCATTCTACTCCTCTCCCCCTTCAACACAATCTTGCATAAGATTCACTAAATTCACTCAAGTCTGTATTTTACTCATATGCCTCTAAAGCACCTGTCTCTTCTCTCCCAAAAAACTTAGGTTTGTCTCTAAAATGTTTTCTATGGGTCTGTATTTTTTATATCTATCAGTTTGACTAATTTATCACAGTAATATAACTACCAGTATTCATACTTAATATTTTAATAATTAAAAATAATAATAAACTAATGATATTATTTTACCATCCCTGCTGATCATCCATTTTAACTTATCTAACAACGAACTACTGTAATGAGATATGTGAAGTTAGTGACTAAGAATGAGGCATTATGACATGGTGTAGTCACTAATTTATCTAGATGAAGTGGCATTGGACGGTATCTTGTGTCTTTCCCGTTTCATTGCAGATAACAATGATGGTTTTGTTAACACAGGACCTTAGGCTCCTTAAATGGCTGCTGGTCCATTACATTTGGAAACAGTGCCTAAATAGGGTATGAAATCATATGTTTGTTCTTTACAGAGACACAAATGAGGGCAAAAAATGAAAGCTGAACTTAACCCTAACCAGCAGTTAAATGTAGCAGTGGAGTTTCCATCCTAAACACCGAAAATACCATCCTAAAATAAACACTGAAATATGTTGAAGATGCATATTATAGATGAAGTATTTTATTATTAACCTTGCCTGACATCTAGTACACACTTCAGAAAAGTTCTTTTGGGCTCTACTTCATTGATTTTAATGGAAACCAAAGGCCTATTCTATAAAGTACATCTAGAAGGCCATATACCACAATGCAAGTAATTTGGCATACATCCATAAGTCTTGAAAGGAGAGGCACTTAGAAGTGTGAATGTGAATTGCTTTGCAATCTGCAGTGTGGTAATATAGCTGTCAACCATATTTCATGTTGTGCAGGACTATGGATAGAAAGCATCTCTGGAAAGACATGCTTTTTAACTAGCAAATGACTGACATCCAAATACCCTTTTTTTCTATTTGGGTCTAAAATGTCCTATTAAGAAGTGCAATAGAGAAGACTACATTTCACAGAACATGGGAAACTTAACCTAAAATGTGGACGAAAAAAAAAGTCCTTCTACAAAATGTATATGTAATATTAAAGAGAGAAAGAGAGACAATTCATGTACTTGCATACAGACAGAGATGTGAAAGTTGGTGGCTTAGGTTTGGAGGGTCTGTGAATCCTTATATGGTTTCAATTCCTCCTGAGTGTGCACTCTTGAATTTTAGTTTGGGTTATGGGGTGAAAAAAATAATACTCAAAACAATACCCATCAAGTTACCAAGGTGCTCCTTTCTTCAAGATGAAATCATTAAAAACCACAAAGTCTTGGCATCAATTCTAGCTGAAATTACCTCTTTTCTAATATTCTCTGGCTATTTTGTTTCACTGAAAAGTTTACAAACTTTGGCAAACCTCATCTGGGTTCTAGTTTTGTAGCAATTTATGAAGACATGAAAGTGTCTAATTGCTTCTGCTTTCATTATGAAAGCTTCCCCCCTATTTATACGTGGCCACCTAAATCAGACAGCAGTGGCTGAATTCACACATTAGAGTCATCTGGGATCTAAAAAAGATGAATTTGACTTCTTTAGCAAAATAACATGATTCGTGGTAAAACCTTTTATTTTCTTACTCAATTGGGTATCTCACTTTCAACTGCTCTTTGATGTGCTGTGTGTTCTGAGCAAGCCACCAGATTTCTCTATGGTGCAGTTTCTTCCTATTCTGTAATATCAAGATAACATTTACTCAGCTTTGTAAAGGTGCTTAGACAATTTAGGATGAATGACTAAAAAACAGTTATTACTATTATGCTCTAAAAACTGTGTGAGCCATATATAGAAAAAAAGGTACATCATTCACAGAGTGGGCATTTTAAAATGAAACAGGACGTAAGCATTTGCATTCTGGGGTGAGGGGAGGGTTTGAGTTAAACAGACGGTAATACTGCATTCAATGCAAATATTACTTCTTAGATGGAATTAAACTTTTAAAAAGCTGTTTGCCTCTAGAATGAGAATTAGAATTTAATAATCAGTTCAAATTGCTCCAATTAAGGATGTAATCCAAACAAGTTTTCTCAAGAAATGTTTAAGAATATATCCCTGTATGTTTGGTGTCCTGTGGCCTCACTTCACATTTCACTTTATTTTAATATCTCCCTGATTTTCATATGCCAACTACAATTTTAAAAAAAAATTTTAAAAAGTTTACAATTGGTAAGAAGGAAACCAAAGCGTTTGATAACAGATAAAACCAGGGTCAGTGTCTGATTCACTGGCGTTTTCCCAGGCACGAGACATGTTTTCCCCAGGGGTCATCAGGTCCAGGCAAGCTGCATTCTTTCTGCCAGGCACTTTGTAATGTGCAATGAACAGTGTCATTTATTTTCATTTCCTCATACTTAATTGCATGCTTCTTGCTTCCAATATTAAGCCAGAAGGCAGGTGGTAGAAGCAGTAAACTAAACTACTACTAGCTGTCGGAGTTACGGACCATGTTACTCTCCTCTTGAAACAACCCAATTGTTTACAATTCAGCAGAAACTGCTGAACTGGAAAAACGCTTGGTTCCATCACACATTCAATAGAGATTTTTTATTTTATTCTGGGAAAAAAAAAAAAAAGAAAAGGAAAGCAATGATACTCTGTGTTTAGCAAACAAACTACTTCAATTCATCAATATTTTATCACAGTAATAGGAAACAGTAAATGAAGTTATTGCTTTGGTAAATGTACCAAAAATATTTTGAAGGTGTAGTGGGATGGCTGCTTTAGCCAAATAACATATCAGTAATGCTACTTATGGAATTAATGAATTAAGTACCAAGCTTTTTAAAAATTTAATGATTATGCCTGAATATAGAAATAAGATGTTTATCAGGTATGCAAAATTTAAGCTTATCATATTTGGAATTCAATGATTGCATTCCCTGTGGAAGTAAACATTTATTTCATTCACTACTATAATAACTAAAATACAGCTTCATCAAAGACCCCCTTAAAGAACTTACTTAATTTCATCTCCATGGTGCAAGCAGGCTTTATTTCTGATATAGTTTATTGACAGGTATGTCACTTCTACCGACAAGTCAGGATTTATTGGCATATTTATATGTAACGCCCTGTTCTCACGACACTTGCATTCACAGATAGCACTTTATAATGTACAAGATTTTTTTTTTAACAGTAACATTCTTGTGCCACAGATT
>NW_010252090.1:19552-19830 GCF_000690775.1 Eurypyga helias | reverse complement strand
CAGACAGTGGAAATCATACCATATCATTGTTAAAAATGACAAAGGGGAAAAAACATGAGTAACAGTACTTATTAATGATCGTTTAAAAACATCAGTTCTCACTCCAGTGACTTCTAAATCTACTCAAGGGTTTTTAGACAGACAGTGGAAATCATACCATATCATTGTTAAAAATGACAAAGGGGAAAAAACATGAGTAACAGTACTTATTAATGATCGTTTAAAAACATCAGTTCTCACTCCAGTGACTTCTAAATCTACTCAAGGGTTTTTAGACA
>NW_010252090.1:0-19541 GCF_000690775.1 Eurypyga helias | reverse complement strand
TGCTGAAATTATCTAACAGTGAGAAGTAATAAACACAGGATTTTTACAAATATTATTTGCTTATTTGCATAATAGTACAAGTGTTAGTATCATACCAAGCAAAAAACCACTATATCAGAACACACTGTATCAGTTCATGTTTGCCATGTACATGTTCTAATATGTTAATTAATAATTATAATAGCTAGTATACAATTCCCTGCGTATTGTAATCACATTGCTGATCACTTTCTGTAATACCCTACTTAAAGATCACTGATGTTGTTATTTCAGGATAAATAGCATATTTCAACTGCAAGAAAGACAAATGCATGCAAGTTCAGGCAGAATCCTGCAAATTACGTGGGAGCCTCTACACCTTGGCACTACACCCTCGATGCCAGTGGAGCTCTGAGCAAAGGAAGGAGTGCTTTTCTTGCACACTAAAATGGAATTTTTGACCTCTATATTAGGACGAATGAGACGTCCCGTTTAGAAATATCAGTAACATAAGAGCAGGCATGCTTTGTTAAACAAAAACATCCAGTCCCAATATCCTGTGTGTGAAGAAAGAATGTAGATTAAGAAAAGCAAATCAGCAGCTGGGTAAAAAATAATTTATATTTTTTACCTTTCTTGTTTCCAGCACTCAGGTGTTGAGGAATTTCTTAGCTAAATTTGAATCTTTGTTCCTGTAGGTAATGCTCACCTGAAGTTGTACTATTGATGAATTTGTTTTCATAAGTAATTTTATTCTTCATTAAATCCTATGGTGCATCCAAAGCATCCTAATTAAACTGAAGTTCCAATTGCCCTAAGAAGTGAGTGGGCAAAGGTTAAAGTTTGGAAAGCTACTGAACGGTCTAAAGCATCAAATTTGGATTTTCTTGTATGACCTAGCTTTTAATATATTAAATTCTATTTGTTTTCAGTGAAACTCAGGTTTCCAGACCTAGTTTCCAAAGGTACTTGGGAATCTCATTAGATTTCAAAGATTCACCTAGTCTCATTAAAATCAGTGGAAGTTAAACATCTTTTGGAAATCCCAGTAGGTACTTTTTTCTCCATTCTTCAGCACTAATATATCTTAGGGAATATGATTTTTAAGGCCAGAGTTTTAATCTCATTAGAACACCTGGTTCCTAAGCGAGAATCTAATTTGTTCCGGCCACCCTAATAATCAGTGGGGAAGGACTGAGAAAAGCAGAGGTGGTGTGGGCAATCTGGAGTCTTTCACTGTAAGACTTCAGAGTAACTGACTCCTTTTTTGCACCTCACCTAGGTACCTGACATTAGATGAGATGCATCAGACCTCACAGACTAAACCCAGGTTCTTTTGGATGCATTTTCAATAAACCAAATGTATTTCTCTGTCACCCTGGGCAATGTTTTTTGCTCCAACTCAACTCCCAAACTTTCTCACGATATGTTTTTGGTTTTGGGGTTTTTTTGGGTTTTGTTTGTTTGTTTTTAAGACAGACTAGAGGCAATTACAGTAAAATGCAGAATTGCAAATGAATGTAAAGAAGTTTTTTGAATTCTGAAGAAGGAAGGGTTTAAGACATGCTTCTGTCCTCCAGATTCACTGTTGCCAAGTCCTTGGTAACAATACTTCTGAATAATTTTGAGTTAACCACACACTGAAAAATGATCGTAAATAACTTCAATCCTTCCCCACTTCAGTAATGTACTGTATAATCGCTTTTTGAATTAGTACAAGAAGATGTCCTTTTTTTTGGGGGGGGGCGGTGCTTTGAGGGGGTTTGGGTGGTGCAGCGAGCCCACCACTTCATAGAATTTCTGGCATCCAACTTAGATACCAAAATTTCTTAACAAGTCCTGGGGAGAGCTGGGAATGACACCTGGAAAGTCAGTGCACTTAGAATTAACTGGAAATAACAAAGGGAAGGGACTATTCAAAGTCCTTTAATCTATACAATTATGCCACGTTAGCATGCACAGGGGGAGATACCTCACACATACAGTCGTCTTCTCAGCACTTTCTTCATGAACCAAAGGGGAATGAGTCTCTTCTCACACACTTTTTCCTCACAAAGATAGCCAGACGCAGAAGTGTTTTCCTGCTTCTTCTCTGCCATAATTCCCTTTAGGAGAGCCACAGAAAGCAAGATGGTAGCAAAGTGGCTTACAGCCAGAGGCAGGAATGACCCAGGATTGATCCCTTGCTTAAATAAACAATATTTTTAAAAAAATTAAATAGCTAATGAAGCTAAAAGACATCTAAACCTTCCTTTCTGTAGAACAACCCCTTGGTTACTAAATGCTGAGAAGATCTTTATCCCTGGATATTCAGGAAGCTATTAGTTGGGAAACTTCTTGAAGTGGGAGTACTGTGGGGCAAAATCTACACACACATACTTGATAGGCTAGTAATGGCTACCAGGCTAGTTTACATGGGTTAGTTAATGGGAAGAATACCTACTTTGTGAATACCTACTTTGTGAATTCCAGTAGTGCCTGGATATGATATAAGAGACCATATTGTTCTGCATGGTTAATGTATGGCTAAGATTGCATTTCTCCTGGAAATGTCCATAAAAGACACGTCTCTGTATTGCAGACATTGATAACTCAGGATGCAAGTGCTCCTGGCCCTACCTTGTAGGTGATTTGGGGTATTTTGAAATTAGGAAAGATAGGTACGTACAGTACTAAGCATAAAAGTCTGTCTGTAGAGTACAGCCTGACATGCCTTAAGAAATTAAAGGCCTTTCCCTTTGGACTCCACTATTCATAATTTTAAAGTCAGTCAACAGTGTTGATTTTTGCAGACTCAAGACCAAAGTCCTCACTGGAAAAATCATACCATTTAGAAAAATTATGATCCCCCAAAGATATCTTTATTGGACTTTGGCCAAGAAGACTGCTGAACATGAGTACCTTACAGCATTAGCAAAGACAGACTGGCTTGCCTGCAACACAGATTGCTGTGGGCTAATAAAACAATCATACCCTCCTCACTGCAATATCTACTTCCTTATTCCTTGGTGGACTCATTCCACATTTTTTACTTCCATTGTGATATTGCATTATGGAAGCATCCAGAGGTGTTTGAGAGGTGGCTAGAACTGTGAGTATCTGAAACTTAAAAAGAGACATCTAATATTTATATACTGAAACGCCTTTTATGTTGCCATTTGAAGCACATTTGGTGAGTAATCTTGCAGATCACTCATTCACAGGTCATGTCTATATATCTATAAATTCCCAAACTGCAGTGTTTGTTTTTCATCTATCCAGATGAATACTCAAAAAAATATCACTTACCCTTTGACATGATAAATGACTCTGTGGGGATTTTATTGCTGAGATGCAATACTCTGGAGAGTCATGCAATCGTGCAATCCAATTAGTGTTTTAGATGGTGCAACATCATTCAGGGAATGAATGGGTAGAGATACTTTACAAATAATATTGTCAGGATTGTCTTTTCCCTACTTCTTCCCTAAATCGTCACCACAGACATGGATGTGCACTCTTACACCGATACACGCTATGCAAATTAACATCCTGGATAATTTCTACTTAGAGAGACTATTCTTTGTTGAATTTGATTTATAAAGGCATTTAGAATTGTAGAGAAATTCCTTACATAACACACAAATTGATGAAGGCATGTTGAAAATCAAGAGAAAAATATTTGTAAGCTGTGTCAGTCCCTATACTCCATTTCAATTTCGTTTTTAAAAAGGCATTTGAAAGCAGAGGAGAATCTAGTTTGAACTTTTATTTTTATTTCAGTTTTTTTATGTCCAAAATATAAAAGGCAGATCCCAATTCCTTGGGCACTGCAATTTAATTTACCTCCAAAGACGTATTTATTTTTTTCTACTTTTTGCTATAGAGTTGCTCACAGATGAAATTGCTCAGTCATGATGAAAACACACTGCATTCCAAATGCCTGCATAAGTATGCATTTGGGGGATAGTTTCCTTTTATTTAAAGTTATCTGCAAGGAAAATATTGGCAAAATATACCATTCTTGAGAGGGTTTTGTGTAAAAGTTAAGCAAACAAACAAACAAAAAAATCAGGTGCCTATTCCATTGAGCTCTAATTTGAGCAATTCTAGTGTATTTCTAATGTCTTATTTTGCTGTAATTTCTGCTCAGGGTTTTCCCCACAATTCCATATGGAAGCTTAGAAGAGTACCAGGCATTTTTCTGGCAGCGGGGTGGATATGTTAAGTTAAATTTCTTACCCTTGCCCCTGCTAAATGGACTACAAGTTAGAAAAAGTAACTAGTGTTGCCATACCGTGACGTAGAGCTCCACATTTCAAGCCATTGACCTATTAACAAAGAGCAGAGCTGCATTATCAGAGCCATGTGCTTTATAAACTGCAAAATGGCATGTTATTCTGTTTGGTGTACTTCATTCTTAAATTTGCTGATTCATTCATGCCTAACAGAAAAAAAATAGATTATTGCCTCCTCAGTCAGGAGTACCAATTCGAAAATAATTACACTGTTGCAAAGGCACAAAATTCTTAGACTTTGATGCACCTTCCAAACAGTCAGCATGAAGTTGTCAATTTTGTTTTTTCTTTATCCCCTCTAAAACCCAAGCTCATTTACTAACAAAATACAACTGGATGGAAGCAAACACGTATTTTTTTATCAGTACCTTTGCAGCTAATTTATATTGATGGAAACTGTACTTATTAAACCATATATATTGATCAAAATTTGGGTGAAGTATTTTTCTGTAATCTTTAAAGTTACATAAATACAAAAGATAATGTCAGTAAATGAAACATATACTTGAGTAATTAATTCACCCAATTAAAACAAGGCATATTATTCTCTTTTCATTCCCATTTAGGCCCCTATTCAAAAAAGCACTTAAGAATATCCTGCTATTTAATATGTCTGCCATACTCCTTTAGGCATATGCCCAACAAAATGTTTAAGGATGCACTTAGGCATGTGTTTAAGTGGTCTGCTGAAACCAGATGTTAGACTAGAAAAGCATTCATCACCCTTGGGTTGAAGAATCTATTAAAAATTGCTTCTGACTGAAAAAAGCAGCACAGTAAAACAGGGTAAATGTCCATCTCAACTGAAAGGAAAATCAGAACATGCTTTCAGAGGCTGACACAACTTTCTGTCATCAAGTCCAAAGCAGTAAGACAAAAGTAAGGCTTATTCATGGGAGTAAATACAGGAATGCAAAGTACTTGCTTCACAATCCTCTTCAGAGCTTCATGAAATCAATGGTTAAAATCGTCTTTATAAGCTAAGAGGACAAGAAAGGCTGTCATTACACTAGCTGGTATCACATCTAACCTCTACATAATTAAAGCATTTTTTTCATATTCATTTAGTTAGAAGACATGTAGCTTAAACTATTTGTTCATAGTTTTGGGTTTTTCACCACCAGAACACCATAGCAACCTAAACACCAAATATTTATTTTCTTTCTCAAACACTGCAGGTTATTTTATGAAAATTTTTATGCAAATTGGGCAATGCTTTGACTCATTCTGTTTGTCTCTCTTGTGTTTATCTCTAAGGCATCTATCACCATGGTGCCTAAATGCGGTGGTATCTCAGTGTTTGCCAGCTCTGTGTATCATAAGAGTGGTATCATCATTTTCATCCACTTTTACATAGCCTCTATATAAACTGCAAGGAAGTGTTAGCTAGGACAGAACAGACATGGATTAAATGCAAAAAGAGATGTTTTCTATACTAATATACACAAATCAGTAGCAAAATTACAGGTCCTTACTGTTTCCTTCAGTCTTCATTTACTCTGAAAATAAGAGCCTCTACTAGCAGAAGGCATGCTGTTGATGAAGGCTTCTCTGATTTCAAAACCCCTGGACTCTACTTAAAATCCCTCACATCCTACCTCCTAACCAGCTCAGATAACCACATCTACCCACACAACACCAAACTGTCCTAACGATTTTTTTTGCAGTACTTAATTCAATTTACTTCCCTCCTTAGAACTCATTCAGAATGTACCTTCCTTCCCAAACGTACCCATGCATGGTGTAAGCAAGGCTGCCGAGCTTCCATGCTGCTGCAGACTAGGCTAGGGACAAGTAACGGTGACAGTTGTAAAAAATATACCTGCTGCTGATGGTAAAAGTAAGAGCTTTTTTCTCCTCCTCCTCCTTCTTTAATAACAGTCAAATGGAAAACACAGGAAACTGTAAGTAAACTTTATATTTGAAAATACTAACTTGGGCCAAAACATTGTGATGGTGTGTTTGGCTCACCTTCAAATAGAACGATTTTTCTCCCCAAATATTAAATGGAAAAAGTATAATGAGAAAGAAGTGAAATGGAAAATTGCTAAAGCTGAAGAACATCGCGCACAGAAAGGCAGTATTTTTTTCTAACAGCTCTGAGATGATATGAGAAAGAGAGAAAGGGTGTGGAGGAGGGGGAGAGAGAGGGAGAGGCAAGACAAGGGAACATGAAGCAGACTGAAAAGAGAATGTGAAATAGCCGATGTCGTTATGGAAAGACTGAAAAAAAATTAAGGGGCATAAAATCTGCAAGGGCACTTTCAATACCATAAATATTATCCTGTAGAGTAGATTTTCCATAAAATGCTTAAATGTAATTGGAGTGGTCATCATTTAGAAAGCCGGATTTTTCATAGTTCATCTTGCCACGGGCCAGACTGCTTCTATTTTTTTTCCCCTATAATATGTTTTACGCTGTGGGGTTTATCTTACTCCCTGAAATGCTACATTGTAGTTAAAATATAATTCTTAACCAATGTTTCCATTTAAAACCTTTTTTTTAAACCATTGATAAGATAGGATCATTATTGGAAGGTAAGCCCCTCCAAACGTAGGAAAATGGGAAAATGTCTCACTTTGCAGCCGTTACTAAGGATGGCAACAAAGTTTGACAGCTGACATTTGGGGAAGTGAAAGATCTTAAAATATTACATGAATAAAGCATATTTTGTCTTTCTTAATGGAACATATATGGTAAAATACTCTTCTCTAATATTTAGATTCTTCATTGATGAATACAAAATTGTGCCAACAATGAAATGCAGCACATTTTTAGCACATCCAAAGACATATAAAAGTGATGATTTCTATATATAGAGCACCTTACGTCTTCAAAGAGTTTGTAAATAGCAACACCTTCATTCTCACCCTGTTTCACTAATGCACAAACCAAGACTCCTGACTTCAGAAATATATAGAACAACAGAATTCAGATTTTTCAAGCTTCAACTGATATTAGAGAGATCTAAAATTTCCACTTACTATACAGGAAACTTTGCCTAGATAAAAACTAGGTCCCTGTGAATTTCCACTCTGTGGAGGTGGGCACAAGTCTGAAACCTCTTGCTTTGCAGAAATGAAATGAACTTCATTTCTCTTCAGGATGACAAAGTTCTTTGTTGACTAAAGTGATTATAATCTCTGCCTTGATACCAAATAATAACCTTGATCAGATAAAAAGGAACTAGACAAATCTGTCCATCTCGTAACTGACCCTTTTTCTATATTTTAAAGGGCTTCACAAGAAATTGGTGGTTGTATTCCTGTATAGCTCATTGTTATGGCATAGTTTAAAATCCTTCCATGCCATACAGGTTGATATGACTGTATATGTTATATTTCAACACGTTTGTGAAATTTCTTAATTTGATGTATCTTCTTGCAACTGACCTACTGAAGTTCAGGATTGCTAGCACAGCCAGCTGCTGTAAGAGTTCAACCCTTTTGTACAAATGACTGATAACATGGTGACTGGTGTTAAATTCTGGGACAGATTAAATGAACCTCATCCTCCTCAGATCTGAACCCTCTTCAAGCTGCTTTTTTAAAGCCACATATCAAGACTTTACTCCTTGTATTACTGTTACACTTTTCTTTCCCTGTCTTAAAGGAATTTTCATCCTTCTAGTTCTCATGGGAAATTGTGTTAAAATTCAAGAACCTGACCTTAGGTTGCATTGAATATTCCCATTGACTTCAGGCCATAAAAAAAGAAAACTGTGGAGAAGAGTTATATTCTGTCAGAAAGAATATGGCTCCAAATGCTGGAATCATCCTGACAGCTCTATTTCAGAAGTTAGCCAAGGAGAAAAAAGGGGCCAGGCATCTTGAAAATTACATACACACACCTCACACACATGTATACACATACAAAGCATGAAGGAGAATAAAGGAGAGAACCTGGAAAGAAACCCTGCCAATTTATCAAGTGGCAGATGAATTATCCCCAAGAGTTTCATAGAAGCAGCAGCCACCCCATTTTAAGGTGAAATTTTATTTCAATCTCAGCTGCAGCATAATCTAGGATCCATCTGTTTCCCCCATTCCCCCTCCCTTCCCCTCACAGTCCCCCTGCTCCCTTCCCAACTCACATGCCGATATAACTCAGAGGCATCACTTCATCTCCAGTACCACGGGTTTCATGGGCCCTACACGGTAAGTAGGAATAGCAGGAAGAGGGATGGAGTTGTTAAAAAAAATGGGAAGAAGCAGATTTATTTCTATGAGTTTTCTTTCCAATCAAAGCTTAGAAACTGTGCTTACTTTTTTTTTTTTTTAAGTGTATTTAAGAGCATTTTCAACATTCTCCCCACAAATAATGTTCTAGTAAAGACTAGTGACCAGTGATTACTGACTGGGTCTACGTGAGCTGTCTAGCTCTTACCCTTGTTTCCACTCAATATTCAGTCCCTGCTTCAAGTCCTCAGGATATTACACTACAGAGAAAGTAAGACTTAAAAAAAAGGCAAAAAGCATTGGAATGTTCCAGTGCTTCATCTTCTTTAACACCAGAGGAATGTTTCACCTCTGAGTTTAGCAAGAGGACTCCTAGGTGCAGTTTCATTCTTGGCTAAAGCTAACCCAAGTACGGAGCGTGCCCAGCAGCAGGCCCACTCTCTCCACCCTCCCCTCCCTGATCACCTCAGACCTAGGTAAATACTGTTTCATCACCACTTCTCCGGCTGCCACCAAGTCAGATGGATCAAAAAGCCCAAAACGATCCACCTGAGATCTAAGCCACGCAGTAATTTTCAGATGGTTCCTGACACAGATGACCGTGCAGCCATGAGCATCCTCATCCTCCCCAGGGACGCAGCGGAAAGACGCAGCTGGAGTGGGGAGGAAAGGAGGGCAGCACCACCATTTACAGGAGCAGCATGGATTTAAATTTGCTGAAGCTGACTGCAAAACTGTACCTTTGTTAAGCTAGGAACAAAAAACCCCAAATGAATCAAACTGTACAAAAGAAAAAGGCAGATCTGGACATGATTTTGAGTATTCAAGGAAGACAAACAAATGCAGAGATTGTCCTGAATCAGAAGCACCCAGTGGCACAGAGGAATATTTGAGGATGTTTCTAAGGCAGAACTAACAATAATACCCTAGACCTGGATGCTGTGCCCACACTAACTCCTACCTTACAAGCTGTACTCATAATGATGGGATTATATCCATAATCATTGTGTGATAATGTGCACACCTCTACAAATTTCTTCCCATTAGGTTATGGGAGAACTTCTCTGGCCTTTTTGGGTGTGCATGGAGAGCACTTTGGGAAGCTGCTGGAAGATACACAGTACTACATATGGCCTATAGCCCAACTTTCAGCAACAGTGATCCTATGAGATCGATTGCATTAACACTGCTAGTTTATACCTTTTGATACCCACCCAACCCAAGTTTGCCATGTTCAGTGTTTCTGTTAAGAGTGTTTGGAAGCTGCCTCTATTAAAATCTGAAGAACATTTGCCGACCAGCCAAAGCTGAGAGATGCCTTTATACCACCTAAAACAGGCAAAAGGCTGGGGAAGCAGGACGACCACAAGCCTATAGGCCCAGCCTGATTTTGTTGCTTTAAACTGTGCCAGTGGGCTAGTTTGCTTCTCGGGCAGGAGGAACACAGTTAACTGTCCTTGTGCAATCCCGCCCCCCAAGAACACCTTAGTCTGATGCAAAGCTATCCAGAGGATGTGAAATGCTGCAGAAATATTTCCATTTTTAATAGCTGACAACAGCAACATTAAATATTCAGTTTATATTCCTGCTATGATACTTCAGAAGTTCTTATCCTGGAACACTTGTGTCTGCTGACTAATTACATAAGTATTGTTCATTTTGTGTCCTTATTACCCTAAGAGTGTGTTCGCAAAGTTAGTCCTTTATCTTTGACACACATCTGAAAGAGAAAAACAAAAAGGCACAGAAGCCTGGGGATTTGATTAGATTCTTCCAAGATATTTAATTGCTATTAGAGTCAGAAATATGTAATGCACTAGAATACAATTTTCTTGTTTGAGGGAAAAACTTGGGTTAAACACTAGTGCAAATTCCACATGGCAGTAATCAGTCTTGGGATTTTTAAAAGCAGAAGATGGCAAGCTAGACTTTTGTTGGTTATTTGTAGTTCCTTTTATAAATTTTGGGCACAGAATCAAACTTTAACATTCTACATAGAAAGACAGAATCTTTCTGAAAGATCTTTTACAAATCAGCAAGACTGGAAATAATTTGATAGAAGACTTACCGTGTATGCTCTTTCAGCCATTTCACTAGAAACTCATTTTGGCTTTCTCGGAGGTAGAGATAAACGACAGCTAAGAGACAGTTATTAAATCTTCTTTATATATTCTGTATGAAATATATTAAACTACAAAAATACCATATTCAAATAAGGTTAAGGGTCTGACTTAAAACCACAAAGACATGGAAATTCAGGAATATTGTGTCTCCCTACCCTTTACTCTCCTCAGTGTGGCTAGGCATTGTTGCACAAATGACTTGTGCTCAGATGCTTTAAAACTCTTCTTTATGGTACATTTCTCCTTAAAGGTACTTTCTACTTTATGGTTCTTTCAGTTTGCATCATCTCCATGGGTCCAAGTTAAATTCTGCACTGGACAGATTGGGTTTTTTTTAAATTTCTTTTTTTATTGCTTATACAAACATAAGAGTGAGAAAAATAAACCAGAAGTATGTAATTGTTAGTCTCAGCAACTGGCTATTTTTTTAATTTGTATTTTTTAACACGACTTACACATCTCATGTTAATGAGAGACAGGCAGGCAGGTGTAGGACATGCCTGACTCTCAGCAAGTGCAAACATATGCTTCAGCTCTTCCCTCCCACTCCCCCCCAACCTCCTGCCCCATTACAGTTCTACTTATATGTATTTAAATATTCATTATATATTTCTCCAGCTAACTGCAAAGGAACCTTGGAGTTGACACTGAACTAAGATTTGTCCCACCAAATGATATGGGACCTTCTTCCATGAAGGATTTTTCCCCTTTTCCTGACTACAACAGCAACCAGGGGAGGACAACTTCATTGAAAAGAAAGATACTTGCAGACCATACTTCCAGAGGGGCGCTCAGCTTTGAAAGGACCTCCTACCCTGTGGTGCAGTAGTTTGGGCCTGCTGACCTCTTGGGCAAATTGCAAATTGTGTCTTCTTAAGATAACTTCAAAGCAGGGAAATTCCACTGAGGGGAGGAGGAAGGGTATCTTAGGAGGATGGGTATTTTTTACTACATTCTGCAACTGTGCACAAATCTGAATTTTTTCCTTATTTTATTCTATTTCTCGTTATTCTTTTTTTTAACTTAATTATTGCCAGAGCATTATGCAGCGAGGCAGCTGTGTCCATGAAGGTCTTAAAAATCTAGACGCATTCAACAAATAGTTAGAAACTTGATGATTTCAAATGTGGCTTGGGACTTCCCCTTCACATGCTTCATAGCACCTGATTAACATGCATGTTCAACTCTCCTGTACTTATACACGCTACTGAAGAGTCTGGTTTTAAGGATGAACAATCAATACTGACTATGCATTCCCTTCAACCAGTATTCCCTTAAACAGTAAAAAAAAAAAACCCAAACCAAAACTAAAAAAAAACAGAACAAGGGCCATTCCAATAAGAAAAGAGTGTTGATTACACTCTGGTAGCCAGAGAAAAGGCAGATGTTTTGGAAGACATCCATAAGCATTAATCTTTGCGGTTTGACTGTGATAAAAAGTAAAACATACAAAAACCTGAAACAAATAATCCTCAACAAAATAGTGCATGACTTTAAAACAACAACAATGATGTATTTTTATCTTAAGATATCATAGAACAGGACGTGGGATTTCAAGAACAAATAGAAATGAAGCTATTTCTTAAATAGATCATATTTAACATGTCCCTATAATAGACAGTCTCTGTTAAAGAGAAACAGAAAGTAGTAGCCTTGATCCAGAAAAGGTATTTCTGCCTTATACAGCATAAAAGGCAGACATTCAGGAATAGCTCATCCATGAGAAATGGTGATCTCCTATTGCTGCCAAGGTCAGTCAGACCTGTTGTGATATGTTCTGTAAATGCTGACTCTATCACTTACAGTTTTCCAAGGACTTCTTTACCATCTAGAGATTTTTTATTTTTATTGTGGAACAAAGCTATGACACGAAACTGTCAAAATAGAAAGCCCAGAAAAGTATGACAGAGAGTTTTTATTAGATTTGAGGGTGACAGCTCCATTGAGAAAAGAATCATGTAGTTAGAAGAAAGGTGGTCTGAAGTTCCTGGAGATCCAGCAGGAAAAAGCTGAAATCTCAGCAAAGAACGAAATTTTGTTCTTAAGCCAGCAGTCTGACAATTTATCACACCCCTTAAAAACTGATGGTTGGTGACATGTGGATGATGTATCTGCATCAGCCTATCAAGTGTGAATGAGACTGGATTTATTTGCTATAACAGGAAGCTCTACTGGAAACTCCCAACATAGTTTTACTATGCCTCAGGCCTGACCTTCTGCACTTCAAATGCCAACTGTGCCCCCTTGTGTGGTACTTTTCTGATGGTAAGCGTAGGGCCCTAGGGATGTCGATGAAATTCAAGCAAGCTGGTTTGCTTTTTACTTTCTTGAGTTAAAAAATAAAATGGGGAAAAAAAAAAAAGGTAAAAGATAAGCTGTGATACATTCTAGCCCTAAAAATAATTTTTTTACTCTGTGAACTCTCTGCTATATTTATATGTACTCAGAGAGACTAGAGTTTGGATCTCTCTCTATTAGCATCTATAATTCTGGGCTTGAAGTACTAATTAAAAGCAGATAAAAGAAAGTACATAGACTACTTTTTTACATAATGGGGTGGGAGTCTCCTGTTGAAAGACCCACCTTGCTTGCAGATTTAAGAAACATCCAAGGTATTGCTTCAAAAAGACCTTGTGAATATAAAGGACAATGAAAGCTGTTCTCTAGCAAAAGACATCTAAGCCAGCAAAGCACAGAAAAAAGAGGTTTTAAGTAAGCCTGTAAAAGATCTCCTTATGCCAGGAGAGCTCATGCAGGGGCAATTCAGCTCTATTTGGGAGTTGTATTGAAAAAGAGAATGATGACGTCATTGTTCTGAACTGAAAATTGATTAATCATCTGCTTGGCAACTGTCTTCACAGATGAGAATTCCCTTTGCAATGCTACAAAAAAACTGGTGATACAGACTAGTCCTCATGTTGTCACCTGTCTCTGCTTGTGACCAGTCCTCTGTTCTGTCCTTCCTTTTTCCTGAACAGTCAGCTGACAGATTCAACTGATAAAATGTATGTTTGTAAAATATCTGCAAATATAGATGGGTATTTTTAATGGTATAAAACATTTGTACAGATTTGCTCTCAAGACATCTGTATATGACGCAGCACCCATTTATATAACAGCTATGAATCCTCACTTTCTGGAGAAAAAAAAGCATAATAGCCTTTAGATATGCTTTTTAAATTGCAAAATAAATTGTTGAAAACACAATTTTCCCTCAAAAAAACCTGTTTCTGAAACCCCAGCACAGTCCTCCAGTACACTTCAGGAAAAAAAAAAAAATAACTTTAAACCTGAAATTCCTGATCCAGTATACTTCTAGATGTTTCATGATTGATTTAACAAGATAAGTGGAAGAGTGGAAAATTGGCAACCTTAACACTTGGGTATATCTTGCAATTGAGATCTAGCATACACCATACTGTGATGTATTTTCGAGCCTTCCTGCATACCATGTGGACAGTGTATCTCATAAAATCACTTGATAAGATAGGAAATAGAGGAAGAGGAAAAAAGGAACTTCATGTTTCCCTTTGTTTCTCTGACCATGAGAAATAACTTGATTCTAAGGCCCAGCGAAATGTTTTCTTTCAAGACTGGCCTACCTTTTGTATGTCTGCAAGGCCACATTACATTTGGTAACTTGAATTGAATCAGCTGGCAGTATCTTTGAAGCATATGGGAATGGATCGAAGCTCCAAATATGCAAGGTGAATTTCACATTTTTACATTTCTCTCATGGTTATTTAAGATCCTGATTCTGTGAGATGTTGTGTGCTTAATTCCTACTGTAGGCAATGGCAGATGAGTATGTAAGAACCTTTTGTGAGATGCAAAACACAGGTTCAGCCCATGTGTCCATTCCTTCTTTACCTGTTAAATTGGCTGCGTATCATTTGTTTGGAATGAGAAGACATGACAGTACTCAAGTTTTTGTCTTCCCTTTATAATGCAGGGAAGTCAGGGACTTTCCTTAACTATTTAGAGGTGTCTTCACTTCCTTACAGACATGAGAATAAATTATTTCCATGCAAGTGTGATAATTTGGGGCTGGTCATTTTCACCATAAAGGTATTAAATAGGACAGGAGCAGTGGCTAAAATAATAAAATAGCTGCCTCTTTCATTACGTTTGACAAGGCTTGATTTGACACGCTATTAGGAAGCATTACAAACTGTTTAAATACTCTGAAACATACATCACTACTATTAAGCTTTGATACCATGTTGCAAATGTTTCTGTTTAAATACACCCATTTATGCTCACTTATGAGTGTACACCCAGAATGTCAACAACACTTAAAATGAATCAATTTCTTACAGGTTTTGATTTCATTCTGCTGAAAAGGTCAGATTAATTACTTTGTTTTAAATATTCTTTACTCTTAATATCATTATCTTTTATATCTTCCCACATCCAAGTGTCATACCCAGTTTAAGGACATGGAACAGGACATCCACACAAAAGGGATAGACTCTTCATCCTACTATTATTTAATTAACTACTGTCTAGAAATTTATGACCATTGAGCTTTGTTCTGAAAGGTAAATAGACCTGTGCATTTGTTTTAAATATTCTTTACTCTTAATATCATTATCTTTTATATCTTCCCACATCCAAGTGTCATACCCAGTTTAAGGACATGGAACAGGACATCCACACAAAAGGGATAGACTCTTCATCCTACTATTATTTAATTAACTACTGTCTAGAAATTTATGACCATTGAGCTTTGTTCTGAAAGGTAAATAGACCTGTGCATCATGACGTAAAAATTTCAGCTAGGAGGGATTTTCTCAGCAAAATATCTCCCCTTTTAGCTTATCTGGCCCAGCGTACAGCCCACAAAACCAAGAAGCAAAATGGTTTTATAATATGTAGGCGAAACCTTTTCTTTATATAAGGGCCAACCTCATGAACAGGGCCTTGTGGCTCCTATGTATAAGAAAGAATAAGCCATCATCACAGTCCCACGTTTCCTTCTTCCCAGGAAAATCAAGACATCTTCTTTTTATACTAGATGATCAGACATCTTTGTCTGGAGATGCCAAATAAAACTAGGTATAGACATGTGAGATTAAAACAAAAATATGTTGGACTAGATTCTTTTTAAAACTTTGATACTTCTACCTCTTTTTGGCTGAGAACATGATTTATACCTACTAATGGCCCCCAATATACTAGACGGAAGAGCTGGGTGAGACATCAGGGCAGACAAGAAAAATGACCTGTCATCTTAGAATCATAGAATTGTTTTGATTGGAAAAGGCCTTTAAGATCATCAAGTCCAACCATTAACCCAGCACTGCCAAGTCCACCACTAAACCACATCCCGAAGTGCCACATCTACATATCTCTTAAATATCCCCAGGGATGGTGACTACTTCCCTGGGCAGCCCATTCCAATGCCTGACAACCCCTTCAGCGACTAAATTTTTCCTAATATCCAATCTAAACCTTCTCTGGCACAACTTAAGGCCATTTTCTCTAGTCCTATTGCTTTTTACGTGGGAGAAGAGATCAACCCCCACCTCTCTGCAACCTCCTTTCAGGTAGCTGTAGAGAGCGATCAGGTCTCCCCTCAGCCTCCTCCAGGCTAAACACCCTCAGCTCCCTCAGCCGCTCCTCACCGGACTTGCGCTCCACACCCTTCCCCAGCTCCGATGCCCTTCTCTGAACACACTCCAGCACCCCAATGTCTTTCTTGTAGTGAGGGCCCCAGAACTGAACACAGGGTTCGAAGTGCGGCCTCACCAGTGCCCAGTACAGGGGGACAACCACCTCCTTGGTTCTGCTGGCCACACTGTTCCTGATGCAGGCCAGGATGCTGTTGGCCTTGGTCACATGGGCACACTGCTGACATACTTGACATACTTACTTGTTTCTTTTAATTCTGATGGTCTGACCATTGCAGAGCCTCCATGAGAACATGTGAATGGTTGGACTGGTTCAGACGAAGGGTCTGCCCTTCCAGCACTCTGCCTCCATCCATGGCTCTAGGAATGACCGCCCAAACAGAAGGCAAGCAGGTTCGATACTTTACCCCACTCCCTACTCCTGTCTCTGTCTCCAGCTATTATCATCTTAAAGGAGTTGCTGATCCATTTATGTTTTGTCTATTTAGTGGCCTCCTTAGGTCTCCAGTCTGCTATGTAAACTTCTTGGATCCATAACACTGTCTGGCAAGGAATGTCATGTGAGTTCTCCATTGCATGGAGAGTATTCATACTACATATTTTCACTCCAACAGACAGAATTTAAAAGAATGACAATTTTTTTTTTAGTATCAGCAGATACAGATCATGTTTTTCAAGGCATTTGATCCTATTTATATGAGAAAAGCACTGACACTTCTCATATGCTGGTGTAGGAACCTCTTTCAAGACTATTTTGGAGACATTCACTTGAATGTTGAATGGCTTTAAAAACTCAATGCTCATCTGTACAAATGTTCCTTACTTTCAAGCTTCTAAAAAACGATTCATGCTTTTTAATCTGTTGCAACTTTTTTCTAGAAAATGCACTAACATGAGCTAAAGCGGCCAAGTTTGATATACCATTGAATTATTCTGGAAAGGGCCTTGCTTTCTCAGTCCACAGAGGCAAAACCTACAATAGTATTAACGTTTTCAGTTCCAGTCTCCACAATGCATTATCCTGAAAACTCCAGAGAAAACATCTCGAACAAACAAAAGAACACTTAACGGATTAATATATGTAGCTTTATAATTTTTACAAACTTTACAGATAACTGCCACAAATCTCAGGTGTTTTTACCATCTCAATGATTAAATCATCTCTGTAAGTAGCAGCAAAAATTTTATAACCTCTCAGGGCCTGCTTCATTAAGTACTGAAAATAACTTCAAGTGCTGTGCAAAGCAAATGGTATAGTTGTAAACTCCTACAGACTCCCTGGAACTTGAGGCCTTTCTTATGGCAAGAGCCAGTAATATTTCATATAAATAAAAAGCCAAATCTCTACTCTTTATCATCAGATGTTCTAGCCAATCCAGTATTGACATTTCTGGCTCTTCATTAGCATCGCTCACTATACCTGTACCTACCTGTATGCACCTGCATCCACCAGTTGCCTAGATCCACTCTTTTAGAATCAGTATATCTCTACCACCTTTCCCCACAACAGGCTGAAAACTAATCCATGGTCCAGGAATAACAAGTTTCTCAACAGCAGCTTTTCAATACAGAGCTTGCAATCTGTGTCCCGTTCACTTTGTCAAATTATGGTCCGCATATCAGCCATTTGCAGCAGTGATATATCTGTCAAGCGTCAAGTACATTTCTTGCAAAGGAAAATCTTTTTTAGGATTTTCTAACTTTCAAAATGTCTAATCCCAAACATGAAAATAATGAGTCAGACACCAAAAAATCATGATATTTGAAAAAAAAAGAAAAGTTAATGTCTTTTCCTTTGCTTTCTGGAGCTTTTACTGGGTCATGTTTTCAAGCTTTTCTCCAAGGCCATACGGGTTTCAAATATTATTAAAAAGAAAGCAACAGAGATCCTTTTGTAATCGCATGTTTAAGGGAAGCATTTATTGCCATCAGACTTAAATTCTATTGAACTGACAACCAAGCATCTTCAGAGGTATTTTTGATCAAATAATCCTGAGAAAGGAATATTGCTTCAAACCTGTTTTCTCTAGAGTTTTGTTTACATTACTTACGCATTTTTTCCAGATAATTAAGCTTTACTGAAAGCAACTTGTTAGACACGGAGGAAAACCATGACTTAACACTATCTTGGAGGACTCCTTACAACATCAAAATGTCTGAGGTACAGATTATTGATGCTTACACAAACAGTGATTTCTTCACCTGTAATTTGTGATTTGCTTCCCCTTAATATCAAAGCCCCCTGAAACATTTATTCTGGATTTCTTTTTTTTCAGTGACTAGAAAATGGTATTGTGTGACAATGCGCATTACAAATCATCTTAAAAGTTCTTCAGATTCCAACTGTTTCGTGGTGGAAACGTTCATGAGTATTTGATAAATGTGACCATTCCTGTTAATTGTCATAATCTCATCTTATTTGTGTGGTACCCACTAATTTGTTTTTATTTAATGAGGGAAAGGCATTCCTTTCTTTTCATAATACAATTCCTCTGTATGGCAGTATCTAAGCTCCGTATAGTGTCCTTTCTGTACCCTTTCTCTTCCATCCTTTCTGTCATGATTAAAACTACCAGAGACTCGGCAGGAAACCCAGTGGGATTGCTCACAGTGTCTTGAAGTCACCCTTTCTCTCTTTGTTTTTGCATGTTAAACCTTGTTTTGCTTGTCAATCCCTCTCCCACATCCTACTGGATTCCCAACTTTCCTTTGTCAGCATCCTTGTTTGCAGCTAATTTCCTTCTCTTCGTTTTCCCTAGCCCATTCTCTTCCCCTTCCTCCCCTCTCAGTCTGCCCACCTCCTCAAGTTTCCTTCCTCCATCCTGCTGCGAGGAAGGCTGTGCCTGGTGTCTGCCTTGCTCACGGCAAGGCCAGGCCCAAGCACTACGAGCGAATGAGGCAGACTCCAGCTGATGAGGTATTTAATGGGTCATTCTTTTAACTTGCTTCCTAGTTTCTAAGGCGTGCTCATGGACCACAGTTTATTTCTGCCATCCTAAACTCGGGACAATGGCTTCCACGCTGCTGGGACAGAACATGAAGGGCTGAACTAACCCAATGGCCCCGCTTGCAGCTGGACCCTGGTCGACTTCACAGCACTGCCAGGGGAGCCAGGGGCATGGAGTGCCTGGGCACAGCCTTTGGAAAACGGATGTGGAGATGGACCGGGGTTCTGGAGGTGGGCCAGTGCTATGGCGATGGGCCAGGAGACGTGAAGGGCTGTGGAGATGGGTCAGTGCTGTGGAGATGGGCCGGGGGATGTGTAGGGCTGTGGAGATGGGCCAGGACTCTCACAGAGGAAGCTCAAGGGACCAGGCCGCGGCCCCGCTGGCAGCCTGTGGCCGACCTAT
>NW_010252089.1:2626-37188 GCF_000690775.1 Eurypyga helias | reverse complement strand
GAGGTTAAACCACAACAGATATATAGACAGACACCTAGATGGATCACATCTCCTGCTGCAATGTTATAATATTTTATATAATATGTGTAGCATATATCAACTCCCGACAAGTTCTGAAGAAGGAAAAAGCAAGGCTGCAAGAACAGTTTGCTTTCTCTAGACACTGCTTTCCCTTCGACTAAATTGCAGTTCCTCCATGGTTCCTATAGAGACAACAGATGACCAAAAAATTACAAATATATTCTGACTAGGAATAACAGGAAAGAAAATGGGTTGTTAGCTGTTTCAACTCGGAGTATCTGATAAGTGGGATTTTCTAAAATAAAGTTAGGTTTACTGTGACATAGTCTCAACCTAGATTTGTCAATATATCTCCAGCATTTTCTCTAGATGAATATATCTTTTCTAACTTTAGAAGTTTGCTATGTAAAGCCCCATTCCAGCTGTCAGTCCATGTGGGTGCAATCTTCTTACCAGCCTATGTGAATGTCTTTGATATCATAGAGGGCCAGAAACAGCACTAGAGGTTTATATTTTAACAACTGAATCAATCTCTTAGCATGAGATTCTGCTTTCAGATTAAAATATCAGGATATTGGTAACAAAATGACAGCTGGATGATTAAGAGAGTGCTGGTATAGCACTTGATTCACCTGCCAAAACACATCACAAGACATCTTCTGCCATGTAGGGCTCAGATCTACATGAAGCTTGTAGATAAGGCACAGAAATTGCAGGAGGCCTATAGCCACCTGTACTGGCATCTGAAGACCAGCATAGACAGCCTAGAGCATCTTCCATGGTACTAGGTACATATTTTAGGTAACTGCATCAAGCCCTAGGTAGCATATTTAATGGAGTTCACAGAATTATTCAGACAGTCCCAAAGTCCATCCATGGGTGGTCAGCTGAAAAACCTACATCTTAGTTTTGATGCCTGACTTTTGGACGCGCAAAGTTAATCGCGAATGATGCTATCAACTTTGTTTCAGATGGAGGATGACCATGTGTTAGAGCGGATCTTGGCTACATACCATGGCTAATGTATAGTATAAGCTTCCACTGGGAAATTTATTTTGGCTATATTAATGGACTGAACTAGATATCAAATGAATAAATAAGCAACTACAGTTTGGTTGATCAGGGTCTTCCAGCCCCGGACACTGTCATATACAAGCTGTGTAGGATTTGTACATTTCTTTATATTTTATAAGGCAACTATCACCCTAGTCTCTGTATCGAGCTATGGGCATCACTAGCTGTTCTTTAATTAAGTTACAGTAACAACAAGGTAGAGAAGAAAATAGAATTTAAAATTGAGAGTAGAAATCTTAATAGTATTAAATATAGTCAAGTAGACAAAACTGAGTAGACAGAGCAAATCAATTCAAAATAATCCACAAATGATTAACACAATTTATGTTTTAATTGGGCCTGGTGTTGTCTTTAAAGCCACATCTGCAATATGTACAGTATTTAGCTACACATGACAAAACAAGATGTCTTCTGCTCTGACTAGAACTACTTGTGATCTTGAAGGCTTTTATAGAAAACACTGGAAAAGCACTAATACTTATTTTCAAAACGTGTCACCTATAAGTAGATATTTCAGTATCAATAATTACATCTTATAATTTAATAAATAGCAGCTCTTCTAGATGACTTCTAATTATAGTATAAAATGTAAATTCTATATCTGTTTACTTGAATCACTTAGGACTAAAGGGTTACAGTGTTACATTAGTACCTTATTCTACAAATCATCCCACTGATTACTTGTAGATCCGTATTCCACTGAGTACGCTCATCAACATTGTTACTGAATCAGAGAAAATAGGATAAAATGGAACTTAAAGGTCATTCAGTCCATTTTCTTGTCTCAGTCCATGATCGACTATACTTAGAATAGCTGATGGGTGAGGGAGATTTTACTGTCTGCAAAATCTCTCAGTATTGCTTATTTTTATAGCTAGAAAATGTTTCTGTCATGTTTAAACTAATTTACGTTTACTTCAGTTTAAATCCACTGATTCTTATTGTACAGTGGACATAGAGAAAGTTAATTTGTCACTTTTGCTCTGTGAATTTTTTTGTTTAGGTTGTTGAAGACAAGTTATCATCCCTCCTTTAAGATTTCATTTTTCTAAAGACAGCAATCTACGTGCCCTCAACAGGTCAAGTTTTCTGTCCAGAACCAAAGTGCATTAGTAGGTCTGAACTACTCTGAGCAGTCTCATCAGGTCTCCAACCCTTGGTCCAGGAGCATCATGTGTCAACCCCAGTCCTTGCCTGGCATGGTGTAGGCAGGTCTGCATCCTGCCTTGTCCCCTGCTCATCCTGACTTGTTCACTTGACTTCCCAGCTTGACCTCAGATATTTTGCACTTGTCTGGTACTCACTAAATTGTCCGTGGAGACTGTAACTGCCCAGACTTGACTCTGCTTGAGTATGGCAGGACTGCACCCAGACCAACCAGGCCACCATCCTACCTGGGCTGCAGTCATCCTTGGTCCCCATCCTGGCTTCCCTTGTTTTGCAATCCTGTTCCTGCTACCTACTGATAGAAACATTTTGTTTCCTTTCTATTGGAACAGCCTTGAATTTTTGGGTTTTCTTCATAGTTTTTGCTGATTTTTCAGGATCATTTTGTATTCTAGTCGTTCCCTCAAATCTTACTGCAGCCCCTCCTAGCTTGGTGCTGATTAGTAATTAAATAAGTATACACTTCATGCTTTTGAAATAATTAAGGGAAATATCGAGTGGTGGCAGACTGAAGACAGACCCTGTGAAATTCCCCTTACGGCATCCTTCCAACTTGGCAGTGAAGCTTAATAGCTATTCCCCCAGTATGATATTCTTCCCTTCCAGCAGTGCCATATTTCCTTAGCTTGTTTAAGAGAGACCTGCTGAAGTTCAGCCATATGATCTCTGTTTCTTCTCTTTTTTCAGAAAAACCCTTAACTTCTCACAGAAGGAAGCTGGATAGATATGACATGATTTGTTCTCAGCTGTTCTTCATCTCCTTATAAGCATGTACCAGCTGTATACAGGTAGTTCAATTATTTATTCCAGTATTTTTACAAGAACTGAAGGTCAGCTGCTAGGTTACTCCTTACACCCATTAAAAATAGACAATACATTTTCTTTTTCTGGGCTTCTGAAGCCTCGCTAGTCCTTATGAGTGCACAAAGTTGCTGACCCTGAGACTGTTTGAGTCAGTACCGTAAAGTGATTTTCACCAAGCTCAGACTGTTGAAAGCATCTAACTTATCTAGCTGCTCTCTAATTGGCTCTTCTAACTGCTCCTCTGGCCTGAATTTTTACCCCTCGTTGTTGATGGTGACGTAATGAGCTGTCTGATGATCACTGTTTTTATCAGTGAAGGCTGAAGTAAAAAATGCAGTAAATGCTTTGGCTTTTCTTTGCATCACCTGTCAATAGCTATCTCTTCTTGTTAAGTACCAGATCAACACTTGGCTTGATCTCCCACTTGCTTGGTAACATATTGCACTTACAGAGGATTCTTGTTTTCTTATCACTCCTGCTAGAACACTTGCTACATTTTTCCTTTTTAAATGTAGGTTTCTAAATCTGTTTTTCAGCATCTAATAGGATCAGACTGCTTTTTCAAGGGTGCTAAACGGGTTATTAGAGTATCTGAAGATCCTTTTCAGGTGCTTAAATGCAGATTTACATCCCTAACTTTAAACTTTGAAGTCTGAAAATGTTGGCTTATGTAAAGAAGTATCACATCCACTTAACTGCTTTCAGCAACAAAATAGGAGAGGGAGAAAAAAAAGACAAATACTACACCCAATTTATCAGACCTTCAATCTTTTTAAATGTTGTTGTTTTGTTAATTTATTTAAAAGGAATAAGCTCTTTCTTTTAATGCTTTTGCTAATTCTTCCAATAAAATACTAATTTATTTTCCTTTCACACATGTAACAGTCAGAAGCTTATTTCTTGATTTAAAATTAAAGCAATTACTTACTGCATTATTTCCTTAATAGAAAAGGCTTAAATTACCTCCCAATTTAGAGTGCCTCAGTGGTTTCTATGAAGTGGTTATCAATGGTGTCTAGCTTCATTTCCACTGCAAAATAGAAGATTCTTGTTAATATTAACTCATCCTCCTCTTTCAGGCATTCTGAGAAGCTTTAAATGATTTTTTCCCCTTTAAAATAGAGAGAGAAAGAATTATCTTATGCCTGGGGCTACAAACTAGGTTTCCAACTGAAGTAACTCCACATGGCTCCTGTTTGGGAGTGCTTCATGACCAGAAACAAAATATTTATGGCTTGTCCATATAAGCAATATTTCTCTGAGCTGCCTAAATGCAAGGGTACTCTATTATAAGAGTTACTTAAGAAAATTATTGATTCAATGGGCTGCAAACTCTATGGGGTGTACATTATCTTATTCATCTGTGAAGACATACTGGGATTCCTGGCATGCACGGAGATTCTCATTATGTGCCAGAGTAGGACCATACTAAATGACAATGTCTTATTTCAGCTGACATTTATACCACATATACAAGGAAATCTTATAAGGATTTTTTTATTTGCTATTGTTAAACATAATTTATTCCACTGGATCCAGCTTTGCTCATTGATAAATAATGCCAGCTTGGTTTCTTCATCCTCTATACCAATCAGACTGCACTGTGGGGCTACATCATGCCAGAGAGTTTCATGCGGGTTGTAGAGGTTTGTGTGACACAAAGTCTGGATACAATCACCAAAAGATTTGCAATGTTATAAAAGATATATATTTTTTCTACTCTCAATTCCCGTTTCATAGGTAAAAAGCAATTCTGATTTGTGTTCCAAACATACTGACAGAAACAGGAACCCAGGCTGTTTAACTTCAGCCTGAAACACTAAGTAATGTCATAAGCGGTGAGTATCTTATAATGTATTTCACTGGGCTCAGTTCCAAGTCCACTTCTCATTCCTGCACTAGGTAATCATCATGTGCAACTTCCTTCTTTCTATTAGTCCATGGAGAAAAAGGAAAAGGGAAATAATAAAGAAAAATGTGTAAGTAAGAAAAGGCCTAAAATGAAATAAAATATAATTTTGTGACAAGACTAGATATGCATAGTAAAACTGATACATATTGGATACAAGCAAGAAATTGAAGCCTCTCATATACATCTTAACACACTAAAATTAACTATGCATTTAACTGGAAGAGCAAGACAGAAATTATTCATTAAAAAGATTATTTGATATGCTATTTCCCAAATAGCAATCATTATAATAAAGGAAAAAAAAATATTCTGTGTGTTAGGATTTCAGGAACAAAACTTCTCAATTCTGGGGTTTAGGGTGGGTTGGGTTGGGTTCGGATTGGTTTTTGTTTTGTTTTGGGTTTTGGGGTTTTTTTTTAAGTGGAAAAGAGAAACTGCAAAAGTGAAGCTTTAATTTTTTTTTTATTTTAAAAATATTGCTCATTACCTGAAGTCGTTTTCATGCCTCCCCACCATAGCGATCCCAAATTACTTGTTTCTTTCCAGAGTCAAGGAATTGAGTTATCCACCTATCTGTGTATAAAGTCTACATCCAACCCCAGTGTCATCCACCATAACGTATCTCTGACTTGGGAACTGCATTTACATGTCAAGAGCTGAACCTAACGCAATCTCCATATACTGCGTATCCATGCTGTTATGCCCAAGCTTCCGACGACATGGTTTAATAATGCTGGACATAGAGGCAGATCTACTAGTCATGTTGCATTCTTCTACTCTTTGTATGCACTCTTCTTTTGCCCTGTTGTTTGTCATTGGCAGCCTCTGGACACAGTACTCTAGATGTCATCTCACAAGTGCCAGTTAAAAGAAAACAATCATTTCCCTTGGCTTGCTGGCTATGTCCTCACAATAGCTAACATCAAGCATGCCCATATCAAAACTCCAATTAATATCAAGGCATAAGTAATTGACTGCTTCTGTCTTATTCATCAGTTAACCTACCAAAAGCTGTTAAATGCACCCATTGCCTCAGAACCATAGGTCCTGGACTTGGCTTAAGAGTTCTCTCATTGAAATGCTGTTGATCTTGTATGCCAGGTTTTAGATTTTTCCTTGGATATATCCCTAAATGCCAAACAGGTTTCTAGGCTATTATGTCTCAGCATCAGCAACTATATGTGCTCTACCAATTACAGTAGCGTCTTTCTCACATGCTGGAGAACTGGAAGTAAGAAAGCAGGTGGTATTTCCTGACAATTTGGAAGGTAATCAAATCCTTGCAAAAGTGAAGAGATAAGCATTTCCAATTTCTCCTCTGCCCCAACTCTTGAGAGCAGTGCATTTTTCAGAGCAGGAGCAGTGCTCCACAAATCTACACGTATAGTCCTGAAAACCAGAGCCCTTCTAAAAAGACAAATTTCCTCAGCAAATGATCTACAGATAAAGAACAGATATTGTCCATACATGCTGCTCCAATGATTCAGTCCCCTGAGTATCTCAACATTTCCATGTGAAACTTAGCATCATTCCATTTGCTGCATCTCATACCATCATTTTGCTTACCTTACCTGATAACACAGAAGCGTTAACTGGTTGCTATTTCTTGTCCTTCATCCCCTCTAACAGAAGAAATTGTGCATTTAATACTCTACAGTGCCAGATGCTACATTGATTCAGTAACAGTGTCCATAAAAGTTTGCTGCTATGTTTCTGAGATTTTGGATGCTGCTGCAGACAACCATGAAGGTGGCTGGAAAGACTTTCCACTCCCCCTCAGCAGTCAGTGTGCAGATCATAAAACTTCTTAATGGGAGGGTGACTGTAGCATTTCAGATGTCTTTTGTCTTTCTGCACTGATTGTACAGTGGATTGTGTCAGATGATACAGTCAGATGAGTGTGGTGTATAAAGATTTATGATATAAATATTACATTAACAACGTACGAAGGGCTGTTATGCAGATCTGGAAAGGTGTACTGATCAACTATAAATACTGTTCTAGTTTTCAGGCAGAGGTGCACTAAATTTAGGATAGGTGTTTCATCCAAACTTTAATTGGAAAGTACAGGTCCTAAAATTCCTCTTTGAATAGAGAGAAATAGATTTTAGAAGCAATGCCATTGATTTTTCATTATAGTGCAGGATTATGAGATACTAGCCATGAAAAGCTAAGGCTCATTTCAGCATGTATTGAATTTATAATCAATAAAATAATTACTTGATTCAATCTTTGGTACTAGGTCAATTAATTATATTTAAAAATTATTTCTGCCTTCAAGAATTGTTTTACCTATATTGCATAACAAAGTAATGATACAATTAGGAAGAAATTAATCACTCTGGCAAGGGAGTTTTCCATTTTCATTGGACAGATAAAAATTAGAACGAATGTGTATTTCAGCCTGGAACACTTATATAATTTTTTACACACCTAGCTATGCTAATCAAGACTAATCACCATTGTGTCCATGTCACAGGGAAAAATTCACGTTGTCTACATCAAACCAGGATCGAAGAAGTTTATTGAATTACTAATGACATGTAATTAATTGGCAATCAGTGAACTATACATTCAGGATCAATATCAGCAATGCAACACATAAACCATAATACTGCAAACCTACAAAATGTTAATATAGGTAGACTGATTTTTAAACATCCTTTTAGAACTAATCACAAAATTTGTTATTACATATATGCACATTCATTTACACAGTTACATAAACGGATCCCCTACACACATCTTACAGGCCATGCAGGTTACCAGCATCCCTCACTTTGCGGGGTGCTGTCCCTACTTGTATCCCCCTCCCATGGGAGATGTGGGTGATCCAACTGTACATGTGCCTGTGCCAGACCCTGAAAACCCCTTGCCCATGCCAGGCAGAACCCCCATGAGGACATAGACACCTACTCAGGAGTCCCTGCTTGCTGTCCCCAGCTGTCCCTCACTGGCTGGGGTCTGTTTCCCCAGCATCCCAGGGAAGGATGCTCAACCCATCCTGCGCGGGGTGGTGATGCTGCAGGGTGACTTCTGGCAGCACAAACCATGTCTAAATTACTGCTCTGTTTTGGTGTCTCTTTTTTTCACCCTAATGACTGTAGCATCAGCTCCAGGTAGATTATGACTATTTCCATTTACTCCTGACTAGACTGGTATATTCAGTTGTGTTTAGATTCATGCATTTGTATTCTGTTGATGGAATGACTGTTCATTCTATCCCTTTTTCTTATTTCTCTTTACAAGATCAAAATTTCATATACTGTGTTCAAAGAATCAATCCTGTGCTATGAAATTGCTCGTAGCTGGTTTTCCCATTTTTTAAAAAGATCTTTCTGTCTACCTTAAAAGTGTTTCTTACTAAACAAGCAACAGCTGCTTCAGCTTTGTTCAGGACTGGAAAACTCTTTTCTAGTCTCAGCACCCTTGTGAATGGTATCGTTTTGTCTTTGTAGACTGACTTCAGGCTCACATAACCAGTTCCATAATACAGCCTGCTGATGGCACTGAATGGTATAAGTAGGATAATTGTGTGGCAAGAAGTGAGGAACTGGGAAACATTTGCCTTGCCTAGCATCTTGAAACACACATTCATCTTAACTTGAATTTTTAAAAAAAAAAAAAAAAAAATCTGAAAAGTTTGGAGAGGTCGTAAGATTCCCGTCATCAGATTAGAGTGAGATAAAAAATTAAGACAAAGGAAACTCATAAAACTAGGAATGTAAGAATTAAGCAAAATTTTCCTATAGTTTTGTATCTCATGTTATTGACTTTGATGTTTAAGAACCTATGGGCTTTGAGTTAAGTTTTTCCATAATTGTGGGCACTTCTAGTGGCGTTATTTTGAGAGGATTGCCTACTGTCAAAAAGAAATAACTGTATCCTGAAGCATTTTTCTGAGCGGCAGCATGTGAGTGATTTCACTGCTCTACCTAGTTGTTATATTTAATTAAACTTGGAAGAACTTCATGGGCCTAAGATGTTTACTTTCGTTGTAGAACTCAATAAACAACATTAAATTTCATAAAGAAATTGGAGGGACAGACAAGCAGACACTTACATACACACAAATTGTGTGATGATCTTTAAAATATTAGCTAAAAAAAGGGGGAAATGCTTTGAGGATTTTACAAATAGATACTTTTTTTTTTTTTCTCATCACTGAAGAAACAGAACAAAACCAAATCCAGATATAAAATTGAAATGAAAAAAATGGGAAGTTATGTCCTGCTTGGTATTTTTATCAGAAAAAGATACATCAGCTCTAGCTTTTATTTATGTCTAGACCACAAAATATTGAGTATTTAGAGCATTGTAACTTTTATTTAAAACTGTAATGCAGTGACTTCTGCCGGCATTGACATTACAGGCAATCTGTCATCATGTTGAAAAAAATCCCCTGTAATTTAAAAAAAATAAAATTAAGGTGGTTCTGTAATATCTAAATAGAGGTTTGGACTAATTAATCCAAAACTGCATACAAATTGATAAAGAATAAGAATATGGAGTTAAAAGCATCCTATAGAAAACTATCTAGTATTATATCACTACTACAGGCAAAAATATTATTATTATAACTGTGCAAGTTTATATATGCTAAGAGTTCTTTTTCTTTGGAAATTCAATCATAGGAGAGAACATCCAGAAAACAGAGAGCTATTTTTAATAAAACATCTGCTTTCTCAAGGACCTTTTTTTAAATTTCCTCCCTTATCTCCTCTAAGTTGCCAGCAATATTATTGTTAAGGACCAAGGTTCTTCAAGGTTTCAACAACCTTCCCATTGAGTCAGTAGATACTAAGCAAGAGCCTTAGGCTCTGCCTGTGGTTCAAAAAAGAGGCTCCAATCACCAACCCATCTGAAATACTCAAGCAAGTAGTTCAGTCTTGTACCCTCACATTATGCAGTGCTACTACTTAGTGAACATTGGAAAAGTACGTTTTTATCTTCTGTAGAGACATTAAAGTTGATTGCTCAGCATAGACAACGTTATTTTTTTTCCTTTTTTTTATTTTTTTTTTTTTTCCCCAGACAATCTGTATTGAATGCTCTTTAGGAAGCAGAAGCTTTTCAGGTGTTTACATCCAAAAAGTAGGTTTATTTACATTTTCCACTGCTAAGACTGTTGTCATCATCTAAAAGTTGTGCATTCTTTCTATTTGTTTCTAGATATTACAATGTATATTGTAGCATGTTTGGCTTGTACATTTTCTTCCTCAGCACCTAATTAACCTTTCTTTTGCTGAGACATCAGAAATAATTTTAAACTCTTTACTTCATGCAAGTGCCACTGAACCCAAAATGAAATAATGCCAGTGAAATGTCAGAAATGGGTAGTGTCAAACTATCAATCAGATGTTAATCCTAACAACATTAATTCTAGCTAAGCTCAAAGGATCAGTAAGGAAGAGGATTTCAGTGATACAGCCTTTTGAATTAAGAAAAAATATTTCACAGGTGCGTCATTCATTGCATTAATTTTGCAATTAATAATTACAATATGATAATTTATATAGAGAGAAATGTCAAAGTAGGACATCATCCATCATACCTTATACAACTTAAATCTGACAGAGATCATCAGATACCCAAGTTCCTAAACAATATACTGAGCAGACAATCTCTTTAATACCATGAAGAGAGAGTTTACAGAAAAAAAAACCCCAAACCATACTCTCAGCCAGTTAATTCTGAGTTCTGATGGGCAGCCAATAAGTAGATTTTTTCTTATTTTTCTGTGATTTCTCAGTAGTAAGAAGAAAGGAAAGCGATTCAACGATTTCAAAGCTGAAGGCAGAGGTGAAAACTAGTTTGTATTGTGTCAGAAACAGCTATACAGACCACAGTTACATATGTACAGTACAAAGGAATAAAGGACAGAGGATGAGTCTGGGCTGCTTGGGTCATTGATAAGCATCTCTCATGTTCACATTCAAAAATCACAAGGCCCTAGGTGTCTGATTTGCTAAACACGCCATGCTCTCCTGTTTTATTTTTTCTGCTCAGGTCATTTTTCAAGTTCTTCCTCACATTCCTTTCACAAGAGTTCCTATTTCTTTATAATGAGTCTCACAGTTGGACACAGAAAAAGTCTTAGATGTTCTCTGCTTGAACACATGCCTATCATCACTAAATATCACTAAATAATAAAGTTTGCACATGCACTGTCTCCTCTTACATCAGGTTGGTGGTTCATATCAGACTGTCAACTCAATGTATCATCTCCACCCAGCAAACGTTCATGCTGGTAATTCATGTTAGTAGTAACTAAACTTATCACACTGTCTTATATTATTAATAGTGTACGTAATTAATTATAACATATCTCACTTCAGTCCTTTGGGTCTTTCTTTGCTCTCCATGCTTTATTTCTCATCACCAGCACTGCTTATGCCTTCAGTGTCATTTGCTCATTTTATTCACACATTCTTATGGCAAGGTCATTACAGTAGATAAGACTGATCCCAAGGCTGGGTTCCCCACATCACCACCTTCTATTCCTGAACAATGTTTTATCACTTCCCCTTTAATCAGTTCCTAGTCCACCTTTCAATTTCTGCTACTCTAATCCAGTTTAACAAGTAGTCTATTACACAACATCAATTTCCTATGCTTCACTAAAAATATAATAGATATTTTTCTTCTTTTTGTCTAGAAAATCAATTATTTTAACAAGAACAAAATAACATGTCAGTATCATGTTATTCTATGCTGTGTGTTTTTTTCTTTTCTATATATTACAATGTTTCTAATAATTCTTTCCCATGAAACCTGGTAGTTTCACATATGGCTGAATGCAAATTTGCAGATTACTGCCTACCTCAATTACTCCCAACTTCCCTTTGTAAATATTTATCATATACACAGCTTGAAAATCAAGCTTTTATATCCTCAGTATTATGGGTATTGATACAAATTTACAATTAATGCATTGTACCACTTATTTTAGTATTCTGAAATGGTGTTTATCTGTTTTACAATTTGTATTTGAGATTTACTTCTACCTTCGTGTGACAATTTGGATTATAATTTTCTTCTTAACACATTTGTCTCAATTGTACATCTTTTTTGTGTTTTCCTGTGTTCCACATCCACCTTCTCACTTAAAGACAAGGTATTTTTTTAGGGTTTGGAACATACATATTACTTATCTTTTCTTCTTTCTTTTTTAGCATTTTGGCTGAAAGTCTTTATTAATCATATTCATGTTCTTTACAAGGGTAGACTATGCCTGATTTTTGACAGCTTGCATTTTATCCTTTATTTACCTGAACCATTTTCTGATTTATAGGACTTTCTTGATGCTAATTATTTTTTTCCTCTCATTGTAGTTGCTCAGTTTACACATAATATTTTTCTTGAAGTTGTTATTTATCCAATTCAGTGTGTATTCCTTCTCTGCTTTTCTCCCTGTTCTTGGTCTGCAATTTGCAGATAATTTTGTTTGCTTTTAGAATCACAGAATCATTTAGGTTGGAAAAGACCTTTAAGATCATCAAGTCAAACCACTGGGAAAAGAGACTAACACCCACCTCGCTACAACCTCCTTTCAGGTAGTTGTAGAGAGTGCTAAGGTTTCCCCTGAGCCTCCTCTTCTCTAGGCTGAACACCCCCAGCTTCCTCAGCCAGTCCTCACAGGATTTGTGCTCCAGACCCCTCCCCAGTTCCATTCCCTTCCCTGGACATGCTCCAGCACCTCAATGTCTTTCTTGTAGTGAGGGGCCCATCACTGAGATAGAGCCTCAACAGTGCTGAGTACATGGGGACAGTCCCTGCCCTAGTCCTGTTGGGCACACTGTTCCTGATGCAGGCCAGGACATCATTGGCCTTGGCCACCTCGGCACACTGCTGGCTCATATTCAGCTGGCTGTTGATCAACACCCCAGGTCATTTTCTGATGGACAGCTTTCCAGCCACTCTTCCCCAAGCCTTTAGCGCTGCCTAGGGTTGTTGTCATCTAAGTGTAGGACTTGGCCTTGTTGAACGTCATACAGTAAGCCTCGGCCCATGGATCCAGCCTGTCCAGACCCCTCTGTAGAGTCTTCCTGCCCTCAAGCAGATCAACAGTCCCACCCAATGTTTTTGATTGAAGTTACTGAAGTTTCCAGTAAATCCAGGTCTTTGACCTTGCTTTACTAGCTAGTTTTCTTGATGTTTTTAAAATTGTTGATTTGAATCAGAAAGCCAGAAGAGAGGAAATATATTAATTGATTAAGACAACAAAAATTTAAAATGAAAAAAAAAAGATTGTTTCAAAAGGGTGAATGTCCATGTCAATGCAAATCCAATAATGCTGAAGTCAAACTTCGGGCTCAGTTAAACAATGCTTCCCACTTCATGTATGCAAGGCTTTTTGTCTGTCGCTCTTAGATCGGTTTACAAAATAAATTGATTGAGAACCATAACCCTTTGAAAGGTAGACGTTTATTATTCTCATTTACAGATGGGTAAACAAATATTCAGGTTAATCAGTGATGAAAGTGTAACTTCATGCTCCTGAGTGATAGTCCTATAGATTATACTGCCTTCCCAGCCCATTTAATGCTGCCTATGCAAAATGCAGATATGAAGGCAGGTTTGCATGAGGTTTTTCTACTACCCACCTCTACCTACCTTGTGTTTAAATTTACCTGTTCCAAATGGACCCTGATCAACAATTATTATCCCAACAATAGCATGAACATTCAACAGAGGCCTTTGCAAAGTCAACAGAGAGAGCTCCATGGTGACGGAAAATCAATAGGGCAGAGAGAAGAATAAAAATTATTTTTGTAATAACTGCTTTTGAAAGGAGTATTTGAGTTGCATGAGAACTCATGACTGAAATAGTGTTGTATGGTCTTATGAATAGTAATGAAATCAAATCCTAAACAGAGGTATTAGATTTTAATTGAGCTATTCTTTAAAAGACTTTTTTTTCCACAGTGTCAAGGTCATATTCTCACAGATAAGAAGTTTATTATACAAGAGGAACAGTGATAATAGGCACTGGAGACATATTGAGTACATGTGGCATGCTACATGAAAGAAGAGAGAAAATATACTAAAAGCAATAATTGAAGTATACACAGAAGACATTCCCATTGATAAGTCGTTTAAATTATTAAAACATATAAGATGTTATTAAGTAGAGGGTAAGTATAAATTACTTTTTTGCTGAATATAACTTTTGTTACTCTCCAAAACTTATTCTTCTTTTAAAATGAAGTTTAAATGCAATTCAGTTTTTAATTATCTTTTCAAATTTTCTTTTAGGATAGATGTGTTATTACAAATGTAATCCTGACATATTTGTGAAGAGGTTACCTATATGAGATCTTTATTGTCTTTAACTGTGAGTCGGAATAACACTGCTTTGAACAGACAAGACATCTTGGCCCTGAGGACTTCCCAAGGCTTCCCTGGACTCAGCAGAGCCTTTAAGCATGAGCTAAACTTTAAATACATTAGTAATACCATCTTCCTTAAGCAGGGTTTAATCATTTACTACTGTAGCCAATGAGATTTAAACAGATGCATAAATGCTTTGGTATTACAACTCCTTTGCTTTCCGATTTGTCTGCACTAAATCATACTGGGATTCATGTGTTTGATATTGACCTATTGAGTACCTGACACTTAGTGTCTGACTTCTCCAAAATGTGTGTCCTATATAGCAAATATTTCTGATATTACATCTGGCCCCTTTATAGGTTTTGAAACACAATCTTTATCCAATGTTGTTTTTTGTTAGTCAGTATAGTTCAGGATGGTTCATTCCATAGGGGAAAGGAAAAGTTTTATGGGTCTGCAGCAAGGAGTTTCTAATTAAGCATTGGGCTGTGCAGAAAACTGCACAAAAATGGGTTTTCCCTGTTAAACTGGCTGTGTCAAAGGAGCAGCTATGTTTTCCTGAAATGGAGTCCAGTTGTAACCCCTTCTCCAGAACTTCCCACCTAAATGCACTTCAAACCATCTGCCTCTAGATTTGCAATGCTTCACAGATAATATATTTTAAAAAACGTGTCACATGATGCATTGGCATCATTTCCATTGCGGAGAGGGGGCTGTTGTTTTTTTGGGTTTTTTTCCCTCTCATTTAACCTTCCAATAATTATATTTTGTTTATTTCAGCCAGAAGCAGTACTAATAATTATAACACAATGTGCTCATACAAAAAAGAACAGATAATATCCATAGAACAAAATTAGAAAATATTCATGTGCCCATATGGCACACAGAAATTACTATCCCATTAGCCGTTAGCTTTCCATCAGTAAAAATTGGAGTCAATTTATTCCTGACATGTCCGTGCAAACAACCTAACTTCTGTAATAGCTTATCCATAATTTTCTAGTCAGGAATCATTTCAAGAACAGTAAAAGAGTATTTCAAACCATGTGTCAAGATTTCGCTTCTTGCAGTGTCACATCTTCACTGTTGACGTACATTGGTAATCATAACTGACATCAGCATTTGCAGTAAAGTTGGTCGTACTGTTTTTCTCATTCCCACTACTTTCAGAATTTCTGCATGCATCTTCCAGATTTGTTTTAGTTCAGCATTAGATTTGGAACTGTCTCTACCTCAGTTCTTCATTAAAAGCTATTTATCAACACAGACACTTAATCTAAGCACCCAGATATATTTCTAATATTGAAGTAAAAGTCTCTTTCACTGAATTCTGTGATATTCTCCATTATTTTTCTGGGAGTATTAGAAGAACATGTTATACATTCAGAATAGTTTTTCCACTTATATCTCACGTTTAACAAATTTATTATTATTATTTTAAATGTGGATATCTAATTAATTCATATATACACAGGATTTAAATCCAAATACATAAATCTGATGACCTTTGTTTCTTACATACCAGAACAGTTAACTGTTTTGCTTACAGAAGGAATACAAGCAATAGTTCTAATTCTCTTAATGGACTATAGTAGGATTCACTTTCTTATTTTCTTTTTTTTTTCCTCCTGTTTTCCCTAAATACATAATTTTCTTCTTGACACTCTGAAAATTTCATTAAATTCTGTAGCAATATAAATATTGTCAGAGCATGCTGAAAGCCCTGCTTGATTTGTAAGGAACTCTTATCGTCAGAGCATGCTGAAAGCCCTGCTTGATTTGTAAGGAACTCTTATCTGTTGCTTCATGGCTATGTAGGATTTTTCTGAACCATGAGACAAAGGATATCTCCAAGGAGTTCCTCCAAATATCATGGAATTCTAGGTGGTGGGCAGAAGGATTACTATGAACATGGTCTCCATTGTTCAGAAAATATCTGTTATTTATTTCAGAGTGCAATTTTCATCTACATTTTTCCAGTAAGCATTCTACTCGCAGATGTATTCAAGCTAGACATAAGCATTACATGCTCTGGTTTTACCTCTCATAGTTTAGTGCAGCAGATTCAATCACCAGAGGAATGAGGAAACTCTACAAAAGATTTACAATTACATATTCAGTATTTGCTTTAAAATCAACCAGACTTTCTAGTGGTTTTGATGTACTGATATCTGAAATGTCACTGTTTCCACTGAGCTTAGAAATGAATATATGTCCACAGTGTCTCATATACTACATGGTCTAAGGATTATTTTTGAGCAAATACTAATTATTATATGTGATTGCTTTCTTCCTTCCTCCTAGGTTTGGACACAGTGTGATATTCATATTTATAAAGTTTTTGTACATTTACTGGTTGCATAAGAACAGTTCTTTCTCTGCAATGTATTTATTCATGACCAATTTTCCATCTTCTTTTATGCTTATCCGTATGGTATGTTTAAGAACAGTGGTGTTGGGATGAAGAGAATTTACAAGAACTGTACCATAACCAGTTTTTAGAGCATGAAGACTTTACAATCTACATCGTTCGATGTGGCAGAGGAAACATGACTGAAAGCATTTTGCTAAATCAGAGAAAAACCTTCATAATAAGTAAGGATCTGCTCATCTGATTAAAGTATTCAGAATTGTATCTAGGCCAAGTGGTAGACCAATAACACACATTTCACTGAAAGGTTTAAGAAGTACTGAAATAGTCATCTAATGGAAATTATGTCCCTACATATGTTTGCCACTAGGCTGAGGGGTTGCAGACCGACATAAAAGTCTTGATACAGCAACATTAATAACCTTTATTTCTTATGAATTTTCTAAATTTAATAAAGTTATAGTAGATGTATGAAAAACTTTGACTGATTTGGTTTTCTGGAGACATCATAATTTGCATTTTATCTTAAAACCCAAACAAATTAAACCATAGAAAAAGATTGAATGGGCAGTGATATTAATATCTCTCAAAAAAAAAATCTAATTTTTCTCCTTAAAACAGTGTTTACTTCCCATATTCCAAAAAAAGTAATCTATCTTCTAACATCTATTATAAGAATCACTTGGAATTTTTGGGCAGCTAACTCCTTTCAAGTTATTAAAATTAAACAGGTTGCTTTCTGAAGTTAGTTTCAATCAGTTTCAGGTGTGCTAAAGATGACACATTTCAAAGGACTAATTCTGTGACTTTTAATGGTGATTTCATTCATGCAGTTTTAAGAAACTATTATAGCCCAGCAGATTATCCAGCTCCTAATTGCTCCCTGTAGTACCCAGAGAGTGACAGAATCTTCCAGAGAATGATTCAGGTTAGGAACATAAACTACATGCTTGTGCAGGGTTACAGAGCAGCACCATCTCAGACCCAGCCCTGAACGCCAGAAGCCAGAGACCTAGGAGCTGGGTAAGAGGCTGCAGAGCTGCTGGTGCACTCAGACCCACACCAGCACCTCCCTGTTACAGCCAGTGGGTTTGGAAAGGCTGCAATTGGTGTAAAACCCTCACAGGTTTCACTGCTACAGAAATGAGATATGAGATACATTGCAAAGATCAGATGAAAGATGCTCTGCTTCCCACATCCCTTTGAGGTCGGTCAGAGGTAGTTTTTGCTCACACAGTATACAATGGAGTCCCGTGCCTGTGATGTGCTGAGGATTTACCTACATGCCTTTCATGTCGCCTGTCCTCTGTTGGAAAATCACAGACAAATTAGCCCTCAATCAGCATGATTGACAATATGCAGATTTTACTTTGTTCTCAATGACAGCAAAAATAGCCTTCAAATTATTCTTTCCCTTCATTTGTATCTTTTTTCCTTTAAATCTATTGTCCATACAGATGGTAGTCTTCATTTACTTGTTTGTTACGAAGAAATGTCAGATAAACAGAATGAGAATGAGGGTTTTCTGAGAGCTGTTCATGGTGAGTCAACACCTGGTTTGTATGATTGATTAATTACTCCAGGATTTTCAGAAAAGATCAGAAATTAATGTTCAACAACCGGAAACTGAATGAATTATTAAAATAACCAAGATGAGCATAGTAAAAGAATGATAAATAAAAGGCTTTCTACACCTTTTCATCTCTCTGAAAGTAATTCAGGATTTTTAACATCTGTGCCCACTTAGGGGCCAGTTAAAGGTGATTTTTTCCACATTTTTCAACGTGCACTTACTAGGGCTATGATCCATTTCTGAAAAGAAAATTGCAGCCTTCTCTATGTTCATACCATACTAAAAATGGGAGGTTCATTTAGGTAACTAAAGAGACCATGAACGAGTTGAAACTGTGGCCTTAAAAGTGGCATTCAGTGGTATTTTACTGGAAGTTCCAGCCAGAGCTCATTTCATCCTCTCACTTCTTGACAGATACAATCTTTATGAGAAGGCAGAGATAGTAATTAGTGCTGTGGTTTCTAAGGAGCGTGGGGCAGATGGAGATTATAACAAGAGGTTAACCAGGACTATGGAATAGGAAAGCACTATAAATCTTCATCTTTTCCCTTTTATTTTCTCCTAATCTTCCTCTTTTTTCCATTTCCCTTTTTCCTTTAATATTTTTTTAAATCTTTTAATGGTATATGTAAGAGCATTATCAAAATGTGTGATTCCTTCCCTGAGTGAATGAGAAAACATTTAGCTGCTTTTAAATTTTATATTTTTCTTGATTCATTTACTCAAAGTAATTGCATTGAGGTGCACAAAATTTTTTAAAATGTTCTTGTTCACAAAATTTCTCTTATATGAACAGATATGAAAAGCAAATAAAAATTGAAGTTATTGAAGTAAGTTTATGCGTTTTGTTGCAGAAAAATATTGCACATACTGTATCTTTTTACGGTCTTCATATTAATATCACTAGAACAGTGCCAGGGGAATGCCAGACCTCATCTGATGAAAGCAGCAGGCAAGGTCTCCAAACCTCTCATTCATCACTTATGTCAGCCCTGGGGAAGGATTGAAAGCTGTTGTTTACAGGAACTTTAAGTCCTTCTTTGTGTATCGTATGTATACCCTAGCATTTCCTGTATCTTCTAGAACAATTTTTTTTTCTCAGTTCCATTTTCCAAATCGTATGTTTATGGTGATTGAATGCATGTAAATATATGCAGCTCTATGAATAAATCCTGGAAATTAACATTTCCCTTCACTGAATGTTCGTTCTTGAGCAAATAAAGCAACAGTTCCAGGAAAGATGTGGGCATTCATAGAATCATAGAATGGTTAGGGTTGGAAGGGACCTTAAAGATCATCTAGTTCCAACCCCCCTGCCATGGGCAGGGACACCTTGCACTAGACCAGGTTGCTCAAAGCCTCATCCAGCCTGGCCTTGAACACTTCCAGGGATGAGGCATCCACAACATCTCTGGGCAACCTGTTCCAGTGCCTCACCACCCTCTCTGTGAAGAATTTCTTCCTGACATCTAATCTAAACCTCCCTGATTTCAATTTATACCCATTAACCCTTGTCCTATCACTACAGGCTCTTGTAAAAAGTCCTCTCCCAGTACCCTTGTAGGCCCCCTTCAGATACTGGAAAGCTGCAATGAGGTCTCCTCGGAGCCTCCTCTTCGCCAGGCTGAACAAGCCCAGTTCTCGCAGCCTTTCGTCATAGGAGAGGTGCTCCAGCCCTCTGATCATCTTCGTGGCCTCCTCTGGACTCGCTCCAAGTGGTCAATATCCTTCTGATATTGAGGGCTCCACAGCTGGATGCAGTACTCCAGGTACTACTCCAGTTGACCACTGTAGTCACCAAACAATACAGTTTTGACAGATTTTTACCTTGTCAACCATACTTTGCAGACCAGTCACAGGGAGATACAGTTAAAGTCACAGCCATGCTGCAAACAGAACTGTGCACTTGCCTCCTCCTCAGATTTTGGCTAACACACGGCACTTGCTAAGGCCTGATGTGTGCTGGGAGCAGCACCCTTAGGTCAAAGTGAGGGCAACAGGTAGTCAGGACACAGTGGCCAGTAAGGACTAATGGTCATTATGCAGCCATTAACACTGCAGTTTTCTGTCTCCTGCAGCCTTGTATATTGATTGTCTGGCTTTATTTTCAGAATCTGACAGCTAATGGAAATGGTATAGACCAAACTTTCAAGCTGGAAGGTATAAATACTTCAGCTTATTCAAAAAGTTTTTGAGGCAGATCCCACAGCAGCTGGACTGCTGAGCCTTTTGTGCTTCCTGGTGTGACACAAGGGGGACACACACTGTGAGAGTATACAAAGTGCTATATAAGCCTAATACTTCTGTGCTACTCTACTCAGTTTTCTCCCTCCATCTCTCCCCACTATCCAACATTTTCATCAGTGCTATAAGATTTCTCCACACAATATCATTGCCATCAGTTCTCTGTATAGAGCCACAACAGTCAATGTTACTAAATACTGTAATATTCTGATACTGGTACTTGTCAATCAAAGGCTCTTCTGATGTAAGGAAAATAGAAAAAAAACCCCACGAGCTCCAAAAAGCATGAGCTCCTTGTGTGTTTGCAGAGGTCTTTGGATATATCTATGGATTTTGCGGAGCTTCGGTTGATGTGGTCAGTAGCATACTGAAAAGCTACAACCTCTTTTACCCTTTCATTTGGTGACGTAAGAACAGGAAACATGGCCTAAATGCTCTTTCTTTTTTCCTGGCTGAGTTCAGGTGCACAGATGAATAAGCAGGTTGATCCTCAGTTTTGAAGAAGTACCACATGGTGAACATCCATGTTCATGCTGATGGTTGTTTTGCATCTTGTCCTTTACTTCCTCCACAACAGCTGCTCATTTTCCTGTAGGCTTTATGGAGAAAGTCATGCTTGCTATTTCTCTGCCAAAATCCTCCTTCCTTCTTCTTCCAATTCTCAGCCCACAGAAAGCTTTCATAAAGGTCACACAAGCACATGTGATACCAGTGTTTGTGTGAATACATGCTTGTATGCATATTCATGGCACTTTCACATCTGACAAATGTTCCAACAAACAGAATTTCTCTCATATGAGTGCTTTAAAGCAAATAAATAGGGTCATAATGATCATGGAAATATTTTGCATTTTGGGGGAAATACTTGCAGGTATGATAGCATTTTGATGGGCAACGGTCTGTAGAAATGAATTTGTCATGTCATGAAAACTGAAGGCATTGAGCAAATTAAGTCCATGAAGCTGTATCAGCATATAGACCAGACGGGCATTCTTAGGAGAGATTACTGAGCATGTACTGTATTGAGTACCGCCTCAAGAGGAGCATAATTTACCTGTACAGCAGCTCAGATATTTCAAGCCTGTAGCACTTCAGTTTCTTTTTTACAGAGAACAAAATCTACAACAAAATGTCATAAATCAAACTCCTTTTAAAAATTGATCCTTCTACCCTTTTCCTTGTTTTCATGAGGTCAATAGGAAAGTATATAGCAGAATATGATTCTTATGGTATATGAAAAGTCCATTTCAAATACAGTGTCTTACAGGAAATGACCAGGAAAAAATGTGGAATAAGAGGAGGCAGACAGAAAAAAAAAAAATAAAATAAAGAATTCTTTCATTTCTTCTCTACAAGTGTGTGAGATCCAACAGAGTTTTAAGTGAATTTCTCTGTAGGCTTCCATAGCCCTGCATGAACTTCAGATAGAGACAGAGTGTGAATCCCTGAAGTTTTTGTTATTTTGCCACAGTTTTCCACTTCTAAGAGTCAGGGTCTGATACTCAGCACTGCTTTTGTGGGAAATAGACACTAACTAGTATCATTTGTGTGCTAGCATAGTCTGGCATATATGACCTTCAAAAATACTAATTGCAATTTTAAGAGAAATTTAAAATTCTAGAGTCTTAAAGAACAAATATTGATATTAGGACAACAGTAAGTGTTGCAGAAAAGGCTCAAGCTGTAAGCCAGGAGATAGTTTTGACTACATAGTTGTATTGTCAAAGGATAAACCAGTGGCTTCTCTGTCATCTTCTTTTCCTCCCACTCTTTGTCTATAATAGCTGTTTAGAAGGAAAGCTTGCTGAAGTATTGTCTGGCATATATAGGGACTGAGTCTCATTATGTAAATATTATGCAGATTTCTAAAGAATCAGATACACTTGCAAATAGAGACAAGGAATATGTAGTTAAATAACTGCTTCTCTATTATGGGACCTAGTGGGTATGCATCTCTGTATAGTGATTTTAAAAGACAGAATGGAAGCTAAACTCTATAAGCGTTCCTCTTCCAAGTATATGGCTACCAATTAGTATGTGACTGAGAATAAATTTTTTTCTTAATTACTGTTTTTTCCCCAATACCACTATCACCATTTCATTTTATTTACTATTATCTTTCTCCATTGGCTCTTCCTCCACTCATCATAATCTCATCAGAGTCATAAGTTTTTATTATGTTTTCTTTTCCAATATGACTAACTCACATTCTCCTTCTGAGAACATATTTAGTACTCATTTATAACCACAAAATACAAGCCAATCTGTTGAATTTCAATAATTTAAATCAAGGGCAAAAGGGTCTTTACTGTGCTCTCAACAGAATAGAAAACAAACTGTTTCACAAGATATAGGTTAAATTCCAAGTTACATTATCAGATTTTTTTTTTTCTTATGTGACTTTATTCCAAAAAAAGATGGTCAAAGCCTAGGTTAAATTTAAAAGAGAAACATGTAAAGATTTTATTTGTTACATGGGTAAGAAAATGAAACAGAAGCTTCCATTTCAGCACAATGGTCCAAGAAAGGAAAAATGGTCTTCGTAAGTCAGAAAGCCTACTAACTGGGTAGTAGGTCACAGGTTGTTACAGTTATTTCAGCAAAAGAAATACATGATGCAAAAGTTAGTTCTGATGGTCTGAAGGTGCCCAATAATCGAGACAGTAGTATCTTTTTACCGTAATTCATCTGTGTTGTAAGAAGCAACAAAGTAACAAAGTAGCTGTCTTCTTTACAAAAATAGAGGACAAATCCTAGTACATCTTTTCTCTCTCTCTCTCTCTCAAAACTAAGTAAGAGACAAATACACTGCTGGACTGCATGAAAAGCTTTGAAACTTATTTTTTCTGACACAAGTCTGCCTTACTTTTGCCAGTATTCCTCTTCCCCATTTTACTGAATGTAATATTTGACTGCTTCTTTCCCCAGGTGAAGTCTTCACCTTGGGAGTGTGACAGCATTGGTATCTCACAGCAATCAAGGCTGAAGTCACCAACAGGAATAGCATACCTAGTAATTAGTAAGCTGTTCGCAATGGGATGGGGGCAGGGAAGAGATATCTGAAGAAAACAGCATTTCTATTCATACAGTCAATACTGGTAATAATATTTACAAGGAAGATAAATTCTCCCAAAGTATACAGAATTAGATTCATAAATCAGAATAAGATTTACTATAAAATGACAGTTGCTTTTTTATGACCCCGGTAGCAAAATGGTTGCGTGAGTGCTTAAATCCAACCCAAAGAAAGAACATTTCTGAAGCGTATGCTCTTTTTAAGCATGTGCTTAATTTAAGCATATTTATGCTAGTTTTACTGATTTCTGAGGACCCTTAACATGGTGGCAAGCTCCTTTGACTGACACTGAAGGAAATTCAAATTGGGAGTAGCTCTATTGCCGGAAGAAGAAATAAACAAAGGGAACACATTTTTGTGCATTTGTCCACAGAAACATGCACCTCCCGAGCACATTTTAACACATTTTAACACACCGCACAAACTAAACTCCATGTTTTAAGGTAATCTCTGATTACAGTGTTAAGAAACAGTCAATGTAATGTGAATTATTGTGTGACTGTGAAAAGATTGTTTAAAACTGTTTTATCATAAGTATGAATAAGTTGTGAATGGTGCATGCAGGACCCATAGAATCCATATCACCCTCTGTTATAGTTCTGAGTAAAGTGTTAAAGGTGGAGTATCAGGCACATTTATTGTCTAGATCTGATTGGTTTAACACTTTGTACATGTAGATGTACATATTTACAAGGGTATCAACTGGTTGAAGTGAGTCCAGAAAAGGACCACGAAGATGCTCAGAGGGCTGGAGCACCTCTCCCAGAGGGACAAGCTGAGAGAATTGGGCTTGTTCAGCCTGGAGAAGAGAAGGCTCCGGGGAGACCTCATTGCAGCCTTCCAGTACCTGAAGGGGCTACAAGGAAGCTGGGGGGGACTTTTTACAGGGGCCTGTAGTGACAGGACAAGGGGTAATGGGGATAAATTGAAAGTGCAGAGGGTCAGATTGGATATCAGGAAGAAGTTCTTCCCAGAGAGGGGGGTGAGGCACTGGAACAGGTTGCCCAGAGAAGCTGTGGATGCCCCATCCCTGGAAGTGTTCAAGGCCAGGCTGGATGAGGCTTGGAGCAACCTGGTCTAGTGGAAGGGGTCCCTGCCCATGGCAGGGGGGGTGGAACTAGATGATCTTTAAGGTCCCTTCCAACCCAAACCATTCTGTGATTCTATGAATCTATGTTTGACTGAAGTTTAAAGAAAAGAGAGAGGAGTACCGGCCTATATACCAGAACAATAGTAAATTCCTTTGTATAAATTCAAGTTTTATCAGCCATTTGCAGTTGTCATCACTTCTTTGTTGCCTTAATGAACGTTAGTCATGAGACAATAACAATGTTAACTTTTTCAAGTATAGCTGTTCCTTTTTAACATACTTCCCACCCACATAGAAGCAGCTTGAACTGAACTACTAAACCTTTTCTGTTGGGATCGTATTTGTCATTATGCAACTTGTTATCAAATTGAAGGACTGCCAACTCCTAATTTTGTTCAACATGCACATATTGTATGTCCACATTATTTATTCAGACCAGGATTCCTGGTTCATAGGTTACTTAGATGAAACAGCTCATTGCAGAAAATAGGGCTTTTCTATTCATGGGGAATGGTTCAGTGCTACACTGAAATAAAAGTGTATGTTTTTTTCAGTAGAGTAGTATTTTTTCCTGTAGTGAAGAATGTTATTCCAACAAGTACACAAGTGGAGTAGTTGAATGTGTAGATCTTATAAATTCTAATACTGAATAAGCAGAACTTAACTTACTTTTACAATCACTATGTCCCACTTACTGGGATGCTTTCTGCTAGCGATAAAATAGATGTTTTCTGAAAGGAAGAAATTCTGTGTTTTGTGTTGTCTGGAAATCACTGTGTAGCATATTATTGTTCCAGCTGTCAATTCTCAACATCTTTTGTACATTTAAGGCCCATCACGATACATACCTAAAGCCATATGCTTTGTCAGAAGGGAAAACAAGGTAAAATTTTTGTTCTCTAATGCTATGTTTTTATTAAAATACATTTAGCTTAGGTCAGATGCTATTCAAGTAATGCAAGTCAGTGATTTTGCTGCTTTGTCATGTAATTTATTCACCTCATTCTTGTAGTATTCAGACACCATGAACAGAATGCATTATTCAACAAATACCAACAATTCTCCTTGAATAATTTAGATGATGAATATTTTATTCTTGTGTTTGGACCAGTTCCATATGAGGGATCTAATACTTGGGCATCATCTTTTTTCTGCTGGACCTTTATGAAAAGTTGATGTAAACCCAAGAGCTGATATAGAACTTCTTTTGTAGCTTTGGAGTACAGAGGGAGGTAAAATGCATTATGATGCATTCTGAATCATGTACAAAAAGAAGTGACTGGATATCTAAGTATTATTATTTAATTACTGACTCAGTTTGATTGTAGCAAGTAATGAACAAACAAAGCACAGAATGATTAACATTAAATGAGTGAGTTTTAAATACAGCAGGTAACTGAAGGAGAAACATGAATAGTAATGCAGTACATTTGAAAAAGAAAAAAAAAAAAAAAAACAACAAAAGAACAGATGAACTGAGGAAAAAACCTGAAAGAAGAATTAAAGAAACCTCAGAATGTTAGGACTTAATGGACGTAAGTCTGGGGATTTCTTTCTGAAGTACAGCATGTCGTTCCTGTTGTCCGGAAGGCATGCTTGCCATAAAGTTATAAGGACTACTGGAGTAAGGTTATAAAAACAAGTGAAGGAACAGACTGAAATAGTGAGAACTGTAAGAGGTCCAATAACAGATATAGCTGTAAATGTTAATAACGATATTTCTAAATCTTTATCTTCTTTCTGGGTTTTTTTCTGTTATATTTTGGTTTTGGGTTGGTTTTGTTTTGTTGTTTTGGGTTTTTTTTATATTGAAAAGAATGTGATGTGAGCTATCATTTAATGAAATTTAAAATGTCATCTGTGTATCAACATCTGAAATGCATCAGCATGACCCATAAATGAGCTTCGTGTAGGTGTAAGAAGGAGAAAATAAGGTCCTGCCTGCCATGCAGTAACGCAAGCAGTTTTCTGACAATGATGATTATTTCTATACATTGATGTTAAAAGACATGTGAGAGGGTAAAAGGAATCCAAAGACACTAAAGTTATGGAGATTCTATTATAAACAACAAAAGCATAAAGGATATGAGTGTTGCAGAAAAGATGAACTAGATGGAAATGAGTTTAAGATTACTTGACTAGCTCAAGAATAAACTTTAAGATATATAAGTGAAATAAAATAAGTGGAAGACAGAAGTAATAGAACTTAACTGCTAATTTAAGGCACTGAAATTATGTATTAATGCATAGGTGTTTACATGTTGTGCTGGTTTTTGTTAGGATAAAGTTAATTTTCCTCAAAGTAATTAGCACGAAGCTATGTTTTGGTTGTGCTGAGAAGAATATTGATAACATACTAATGTTTTTTGTTATTATTAAACAATGTTTATAGGAAGTTAAGGACTTTTTTTCAGTTTCTGATACTTTATCTGTGTTCCCAGCTTCTTCTCTACAAGAAGCTGGGAGGGGACACAGTCAGTAAAGGTGAGCCAAACTGTCCAAAGAGATATTTCATTCCATAAAAGGTTATTCTCAGTATATAAGTTGTGGTTGGGCTGCAGTGCCTCTCTGTCTCTTAGGCTTAATCTGACTCTGGCTCTCAAGCTCTCCCACTCTGGTTCTCACTATTTGGGGACTCGCTGGGGTTTGGTCAGCAGGTGGTGAGCAGTTGTAAAATTTTTCTTACCTCAACCACCAAGTTTCCCTGTCTTTTGGTCTGATCCTTCTCCCCATCCCACTGGGAGAGGAGGAGGTGAGTGAGCAGCTGTGTGATACCTGGTTGCTGGCTGGGGTTAAACAACATATACCGATGGCAATCATATAATCAAACACATCCGATGCCTGCCAATAGGGTTTCCCCATGTTGGATGCTCCACGGGCAGAGTGTCACGCACTGGGTCTCTATGACATTAAAAGGCCTGCACTCAAGAAATCTGGAAAAGAATTAACCTGAAATTAAAACAAAATTTTTTGAATCCCAATCCTATAGCTTCATCACAAAATCAATCTTTTTTTCCACGCGCTAGTGTATATATTGGTTAAGTTCTTGCAGCGCACACTGTGTACTACTGGCTTAGCATCTATCAGTGGATAGTTTATCAGACATATTCCTTGAGAGGGCAGTGACAGTTGCCTTAAAATTTACTGTTGCCTTAAAATGTTCACTAAATGTAGACCTTTGTCAAGGTGAGGCTGTCTTCTGTTTAGATAAAATGATTATAAGTGTTTGCTTTTGAGATTGTAATATCCTCTGTATCAGTTCTCCTGCAAGTACATAATTAACCTGTCAGCCCACCCTGCAGTAATAAGTGTGATAGACGGGAAATATATTAGGAAAGAACCTGTGTATGATATGCTTGCAAGCCCTACTTTATCCTTCAACTATTTTTCCTTTTAATTAGCACTAAAGTAATGGCAGACCTTAATGAATTAGCATATAACTGTTATCAATACACATTATTTTTTTCATTCTGAATTTCTCATTCAGATGAGATGGAAAAAATTTTGTCTCAGTGTTTTGGAAAAGAAAACAGCTTAAAATAAAATGGACATATACTTTGAAAAACCTAGGAATTCCATTGGAAAGCCTTTCTTGATAAAGAAGATGCAGCATGAAGTACTAAGAAAAAAATCCTTAAGGAGAAAGACTCAAAAACTTTACCTCAAAAATTTTAACTTCAGAAAAAGTAAATGTTTGTAAACCATATCGAAAATATGCACAGAATCTGGCTTTGAAATTAGACACTGTGGCAGCTACTAGAGGGCAAAACAGGCATTTGGTGGAATGCTGGACTGAAGGTATCTGAGCGATGTGAGAGTTTGGTTGTACCTGCTGCTTTTGTATGCACTCTACCATTCAATGTCAAATGAATGTACTCTTTTATCTGAATACCTTTCCACTAGACAGAATTTTAGCAGGTTCATTTCGGAGTATCCCCTTTAACTGCCTATAAAAGGCATTAGAAGCAAAGATGGGGGTGGTACTGACTATATCTTTGGAATCTTAGTAACTAACTCTCCCCCTTTATAAGATTTGTGGAAACAATAAAAACAGCCAACTAAACAAAACAACTATTCAGAGGCTGGAAAACAAGTCTTATGATATGAAGCCTTAAGAGCTCACTTTATTGAATAGAAAGGTTGAGAGGTGTCTTGATCACTGTGAATAGGTACTGACACAGGGAACAAACACTTGATACTGGAGGTCTTTCAGTCTTGCAGACAAAGACCTAACAAGATCAAATAGCTGAAATTGAAGCTAGATAAATTCAACCTTGAAATAACACAATAACTGCATTTTCCTGGCAGTAAAGGTAATTAAACATTGGACAACTCACCAGAGTTTTGAATCCACTAAAAGAAGATCAGTTGTCTTTCTAAAAAGAGATATTCTAATCTGATTTCTGGGAAAAAAATATGGCCTGGAAAAAAAAAAAAAAAAACCAACAGAAAATTAAAGTTAAGATTGTAGTTTGTGATTGAGAGGTCTATATATACTACAGCACCCAGTGTCTTCTAGTGATAACAAATATAGGAGACACAAATTATGAGACACAGGGTCAATTCATGTGGGTGGAGAGCCACAGTAGGATGGCTACACTACCATGGAAATAGTCCAGATAAATATAGACAGTTCTACAGACTGTGGTACAACCATATGGTTTTCTGTATCATAAAAAGTCTTTGCAAACTTTTCCAGCAATGATGAAGAATGTGTCTTCCACTCTGAGATCTGTTGATGGCATCATCAGCTTTACTTCTAGCAAGTCTTAACACCATGACTTGTGTGGCAGCTATTGAAATTCTGGCATTTTTATGGTCTGTTATCTGAATTGTTGCACACAGTCACATTTTAGTCCACCAGATGGAGTGACCACTGTTTGTGAGGCTGTGTTACTTCTTTCATGATAGTCCATGCTACCCTTTATTCTTTCACCTACATATTGAAAAAGGCAGTAATTGTTTAAGCTTATTCTCTAATAAAGACTAAAATTAAACACTCCTGTTAAATGGAGATGCTTTAGCTGTTTCTGACCACATTTTATTCATTAAACAAAAATAAATGCATCTCAAGAGCTTCTAGAGAATGTATATTGCATTTTGGAATATTTATTGGGTCTGGATAGAAGTCATGTTGCTTTGAATAAGAGTTTATATCATACAAATATATGATACTTCATCCTCTGTAAAATTATACTGGAAAAAAATATATTCCTAAAAAATTCATTTTCAGCTGTGTAACAATAATTGCCATCTCTTTGGTCCTCTCCTTTCTGGACTGCAATGTAACTGAGCAGTTAAACTTGCAAAAATGGGAGAAAACTCATTAATAAGCTCTCCATTCTGCACAGAACTGTCAAAATGCAGGAACACATCATTCACGTCAGGCACAGAGACTGAAGAGAGATTGGAATTCATGGCCAGCTTCCCAGATGGAGCTGAGCAAAGAAGCTGCAGTCTAGCCTTTCATGAGTATTGTAAAAATGACCTTTCTAAATCTCAGCTGTACTATGATTACAGTATGAGAAAAAGGAGAGTCTGAGAAAGACATAGAAAGTGAAAGGATGCTGGACAGGGACTTCTATGAAACCATGCTCCCTCGACCATATGATAAAAGTAATTTCATATTGGAGCTACTCTTTACTTAATGTATCTTTACAACAACAGATCTTGTTAAGTTCAAGGAGTTGTGAGGACTATATTCTGTTAACTCAAACCAATGTCTCAATCATCTTATCAAAGGGTGTAGCTGGGAGAAGAATGATGAACAAGGAAGAGCAGTGCACGTACATACATCACAATTAAAAAATGTTTGAATTGAAGGAGACGTCAATTTTGAGTATTCTAATCAGAGCTACAAGGTAGAGAACAAAAAAAAATAATGCATTATTTTTAGCTAGTCCTATTTTTAAAATTTGCATTTGAAATTGCATGAGGAGCAGTCAAGAGTTTGTCTTTTTAAGTCTTTCCCAAATATGACAAGCTACAACAAATGGATGGGTAACTCATCTGCCTTCATATGACACCTATTATTTTACACATAATATTTGTCCTCCAAGGTGATTTTATTTTTTATTTTATTAATCCTTATTAATATTAAAGAGAGAATAGTAATTTTTTTTTTTCTGGAATGTATAAATGCTATAGTTAATCATTTCCCAACAATTATCATAAAACAGCAATGACATTTTCAGCTCTTCAAAATTATGCAAATTATTGAGTGGGTAAGTACAGTAGCTCTTTTCTCTATTAGAGCACTGCTGTTTAAAGTGGTATTGCATGTCAAGGAGGGCAAGGTGTGAGCAGTTTGATTAGAATTATTCACCCCCTACCCCCCACCTCTCTACTTCATGCAACTACATGGTACAGACACTCACTGTCCTTTATTAAATCACATTTGCATTTGTAAATTCATAGAGATGGGCTAAAAAATATGTACCCAAAGGAAAGGAAGAAGTCCAGACCTGCATTGTATTTTATTCCACAGCACTGTAATTCAGTTTATAAGTAGGGAGACTCCACACTTTTATAGCATGAGAAAAAATTGCAGATGAAGATTTGCAAAATTAAATCTAGATTGGATTTGAAACTCAGAAGTTCATTTTGCTCTTCATAAGCCAAACTCTTTCCTTTTTTGTAACGATACATGGTTATGGATCTACTCAGCTCAGGGGTGTTAAAGCTGAATGACAAATCCAGAAAGTCTGGACCACAAGCTTTTCCTGCTCAGCTCAGGTTTGGAGTGGTGGAGATTCATGTCCATTCCTTTGGAGGTCCATTTCAGAAGTGATTGATAAAAAGCACATCCACTGTTTTCCAGCTTGGCAAACTTAGTGAAGTACTTCTTCCCAAATCCCCAAAAGAACCAATAACTTCCTTCACCCCTTTCCTTTCTGTAGTGCCTTAGTTAGCCTATGAACACTCACAGCAAAGCTACTGCTCTAGACTGCTCCACGTCATCCTAGTAATGCTCATCTCACTTGGGTTTCTCCCATCTGGTTTCTGGAGTGTTTGTCTGTTTGTTTGTTTTGAAACCATCTGCTGTCTTGTACCTTCCTCTTCAGCTACAGCTCCACTGATGCCCTGGAGGAACAGTCTAACTCGAGCTCACAGCACAGCATTGCTGCTTCAGGCACTTGCTGTGGAACCTGTTGCTCAAAGCCCACTCTACCAGTGTGCCCACAGCATGCAGTGCACCTTTCTTCAGAGGTACCAGCATGAAGAATGAAAGTGATGCTGTCATGAGGCTGTGTCTGAGGGAACAAGCCCGGCTCACCAGCAGCACTCTTGTTGAAGCAGATCCTGTATCTGGCTTTGGAGTTATCTCCGCATGAACACATTTGAAGATATCACATTAACATTCACTCTGCAGCATAGCCATACCTTTACATCATATGCTGTCAGAGATGGCATTTCTGTCTTGATGTGTCTATAGGATCCAGTACTATGGGTCCTTTCAAGAGATCTTTTAGTTCACTATAAAAGCCTACATACAATTAACAGCATGAAACAAAAGGAATTCAAAAATGAAAGAAGACAGTTCTTCATTCTGTAAAAGTTAGCTACTGGTTCTTTTTCCTGTCCTTCTAAACCAGTGAAGTGGAAACATTGCTCCCTTGAATAATCCACATGTGAAGGCTGTTAACACTGCCCAGTGTGCATTCCTACTCTCTCCCTCAATATCTCATTGAGATATTCAATCATAATAGCTAAAAGGTCTAATTTCCTTTCTAACATTTAGATAGATGGATTTTTTTTTTTTAACAGTATTTCAATAGAAGAAATAAAGTCGACTATACTTTCATTCTTTATTTTCAATTTAGGTTTGGAAATTAAAATTTCTGCCATATAATTGAACCAAAATTATCTACAACTTGCCAGTGCTTTTCATTCTGTATGACCATACTGCAAATAGAAATCGAAAGCTATGATCAAGTACAAGTCACCTATTATCAGTGACTAGAATATTATACTACACTAAAGTATTTTCCTCCATTTTACCTGCTTTTCCAAATGATTTCATAGTCACAATGGACTTCTATACAGTCTGTTTAAGAAAAATGATGTATCTCTCCTTCCAAAGTAATGCTGTAGTATTCATTGCCAGTTCTCACAAGCAGAAGGCAAACTATAACACAAAAGCTTTTCCTATACATTAAAAGTACTAGTTCATTCAATAAAAATGAATACAAACATAAAATTGATTTGCACATTTTTAAAGAAACAAACAGTACATTTTAAGAGTTTTGGGGTGTTCTTTTTCTTCATTTTTCTTTCTTCAGCGTTGAAAATTAAATTCTGTAATACAAGACTCAGCCAGAACATTAGTCTATTATACTCTTAAGGCAGAATGTGCCTTATTTGCATATTCTTTTGTGTGTTTTGTGTTATCCCAAGAATTTTCTGAAATAGTTGATCTCTGCCTTGCAGCTATTTCTACCTCCAAACACTTGACTACAGAACTGGAACTCAATAGTGTCAAAGACAACATATAGTAACATCTCAAATACACAAAAGAGTGTCAAGGCAAGTTTATGCAAGTGAATAAAACAGTGTAAGGGCTCAGACACCAGACAGATCAGTCATCCATACCATTAAGCAGTTGTTGTCACACTTTCGTCTGAGGCCAAGTTAGCATCCTCCCAGGGAGTTCCCAGGCGTGCTTAGGGGGTCAGAGCCAAGGAAGGGCAATTCCCATTATGCAGCTGAGACACAACATCCCAGGTTTGGAAGATAAGTATTTAGTAGGATGTAGGTGGCTGAACAGTGCTAGTTAGCCTCAGGGTCGAAAAAGTGATGCCCCCACTATTCAATTTACTGGTATAGATGTTGTGTCAGGCTCCTGCCTATTTCCAGAGACAGAAATAAAGTCTGTACAGGCTTGTCTTCTCCCTATCATAAGGACACAACACTGCTGTTGATGACATTTGTGTTATATGTGAAATTGGCAGGATGTAAACAAATAGGAAAACAACAGAAGGTATTGTCCAGGCTCCATCGCTTGAACAGCTGGTTCAAAGCAAAAATTGCACTGTGAATAAAGAACTTTTGAAACTAGTGATATGGAGGCTTGTGTACCCCTTGCAGACAGTCCTTTGAGCCCCGTGCAGACAGAACTGTCATGTTTTAAACAATAAAAACAAAGTGCTTTTTTTTGTCTCATCCAGTCTCCATCTGCAGGGGTATGCACTCTGTGTTGCAGTACAGGCATGAGACACTTGTGCTTTCACCACACCTTGAGGCTGCATCTTTCTATGTCCATTGGTTGCGCTGGAAGCAAGGGTATGGCAACCCTCTGTGCAGGCACCACAAAAGACAAGTAATACTGATGTTAGTACTAGACATATTGAAACACATCTTAAAGCAGCTACATGTCTCTTTAGTGAATGGAGGGAGAGTGAGAAAGACCTGAAAATGTATCCATACAAAACACGGAGCTGAGGAAATGATCAAGAGAAAGTTAATACATAAATCCCACACCTTGAAAGTACGTACTTAACTTTGGAGGCAGGAGTGGCTGGGTACTGCTAGGAGTATTCTCCATGCTTATTCATCTAACCCAGCTTCCCCTGCCCCCCAAAAGGCTAGTTTTGCTCTTTTTTGTCTAACGACAAAAGCTTTTATTCCAGAAATATCCCAGCTCAGATTCTTTCTGAAAGCATTTAAGTATTTGTGGCCTATGTACCAATCGGAAGAAATGCTTTCATACAATTAATTTCTCTTTTAGGGTTGAAATTTTATGGAGTTTAAAAAGAAATGTGAGTGATTCAGGTTTTAAGTTCCCAGCTTGCAAGGTGGTTATGTTCTTTTCAGGGAAGCACAGTCCATAGCACTCGATTTAATCTTAGCAGCAAACAGTATTTTACTGAATCAGAGAAAAGAGCAGATTTTTCT
>NW_010252089.1:0-2609 GCF_000690775.1 Eurypyga helias | reverse complement strand
GAAAGAAAAAAAATGGGGGGCAAAAAAAGGAAGGAACTCAGTTAGTTTAAACTTGGGCAAGCTGCTCTTAGGAACCTGGACCCTCACTAATCCTCTAAGGGAACCCACCCACTGGCCCTGCAGTACTGGCTGCCTCCGTAGTACTGAAATTTCACTGTGCATTAGCCATGCTCTGAAATTTTCTTGCAAACACATGCAAAAATACCACATTTAGAAATAAACGCACTTAATTCTTAGAGTGAACCTGAGGCTGCACCTGAACTGGAAAGTTAAACAAAGTACAGAGATGAGCACTCACATGTGATGATCCATACTATGAAAGCAGGAGTCATCAGGCAGTTTTGATCCGCATGCATGATAACATTTCAGAGAGCAGACTCTAGAGCATCAGTCTACCTCTTTCTGTTGAAAGTAATGTCCTTTGTCTTAGCTCTTACTTGATAGTCCAAGCGTTCTGCCAGACATGAGAGATATGGCTGAGCTGAGGGGACTGGAGACCCTCACACTCCTTAGACAAAAGGTGACGAGGAGAATGATGAATGGGCGATGCTGTCAACCTTTCCTTTTCTAAGGGAACCTTCCTCTTAGGGACTATCAGTAGAGGGTAGCGCACATTTCTTGATATTTTCCTGCACTGAGAGAAGAAAATCTGTGCTTAATTTAAGCAGACTGGATCATCCTGTAGCTTTCTTCACTAATCTTATTGGGAATATAGATTCCCACTGATTTGCTGAAAATGAAGCACCACCTTATCTAGGTGCCTAGGTTACATACACATCAAGACTCTACACTCACTGCAGACCATATGGCAAAATTCAATTTCTTTGGAACTGTGTTCCCTTGAACTAGCTCTCCTCTTAACCCTGCTGATGTTGTGACTGAACATTGAAAGCTAACCCTCCCTTTTTGCTTGCAAAGGAACAGAAAAAAAAAAAAAAAAGTAATTCACCAGGTCACCTTTTCATTAAATTCCTTTAGTCTGTTTTAAGTTTCTGTCTGTCAGAAGCACATAAACTACATGTACCAAAAGGGAGGAAAACTAGAAACTCCCTTCAGCACTTTTCTAAAATGTTTATCTTTATAAAGCTTCATAGTACCCTGAATGGTGTTGAATTCAATTCACTTTTGACTGGGATGCTATATTACTATTTTTTAAAAATCAATTTCTACACAGACTCAGTGGGATAGTGACTGCAATATGAAATCTTTGGAGAAAAATATCTAAAATAATATTATAGAAAATATTCATCTCATTTATGGCAAGTCCAGAGTCTGTTTAGGTGACTTTTCCTCCATCCTGGGTCGTTTAAGCATCAGGAAACTAAAGCATTTGTTTTAAAAAATACTATTACCTTGATATATCTTTGACACAGAACATCATGTTTAGAAATTACTGGGTTTTTCTGTTTCTTATGACATCCTGAATGGTTTTAATCCAGGGCCATGTTCAAACTTGTCATCATTGGTCAAACTTCCGTCATGGTTTTGCAATCAGTTACAGCCTCTTGTGCAGATGTTTGCCTCTGTAATGTGGATCTGAAACAGTGCTCACATGAAATTATCCCTATATTTATCACAATGGCATTAATAGGAATCCAACACATAAACCTGGGGAGATGTATGGGGTTTTTTCATAACAAGGAAGGCAAAGTGATCTTACTCATACTAAATTGTGCCATTAAAACTCAGTGGGCTTCAGTGGAGATCCTCCTGAATTCAGCTACATTAAACTTAAGTTTATAAATGTTATATTTACTGAATATCATTCATGTAACAATCAAAGCACCTCAGGAACACTAGTTAAGCTCCAGAATCTCTCCTCCCATTGTTTCCCAAGTGGAAAATAAATTATAATACAAGTGGTTTATGGGCATTTAAATCAACACCCGGGTATATTCCTCAGATTTATGCAAGAGTTCACAGCGAGTCACCAGCGGGGTCAGATCCAGAACCAAATGTCCCATCTGTTCTCCTGGGCTCTGGTACTAGATATTATATTCTAGTTTGAAACAATGGATTTAAACTCTTATAGATTATTACTTTTATCTTAAACTCTCTCTTACCTTGACTGGCTGCTGAGTTCTCAGTCGGGCTATTAAACATAAGTGCCTGTTCTAGTTATTCAGTCCATTAAAACAGAAGTCAGACTACATTACCCAGAACACACTTAAGCCTCCCACAGCCCTGCTCAGTCAGAGAGGTAGCCTGCCAATGTTCTCTCTACAGAGTTCCCTACTAAAATCAGCTGGGAGTTCCATGTTAAAATGTATGAATACATATTTTTGTACAAACCCAACAGCCAATATCAGAATTATCAGGTAATTAGGCAAGCACTTGCTTATGCATGTTGAGTTAGATATTTCATTACCCAAGGCTAATTCCTGGGATGCTATTAACAAGCTGCTTGACTTCTTTCTTTCTCTGAATAGTGCTCCACTGTAAAAACACTTCCTTTTCTTTGGTTGTAGGACATCCTTGCTATTTGAACCAATCTGGCCATGAGGAGCACAGGTTACTTTGTGTGCATTTTTCCTGGCCGTATGAAGACAGTTAATCTACGCATGAGCAAGGTAGGCAATTCCTTAAACTCATAGATGGGAGGGCGGGGG
>NW_010252088.1:0-11540 GCF_000690775.1 Eurypyga helias | reverse complement strand
GCGACCATCCAGCCAGTTCTTTATGGCTGGAATTTAAAGTAATGTGTTTGCTAGCTGATCTCATAGCTGGCCTAAATTTATGTACGTATTAAAATTTTTATTATTATTATTGTTATATTATAAAGCTCTAGAAAACACCATGTTAGCTACAGGTGGACATCTTACCTCTCACTATTTCTTCACCTTCACTTTCTTGTACTGGCCCAGAATTTTCTTAAGGTTTCATGGAGGAAGTTTTATTGTCTGTATCTCTACTTAAGAATACATGAACCTTTATTTTCAATTTCTGTGATAATTTCTGCTTCTAATTACTAAAGATGACATGCATTATAAAGAATAAAAGGCTCAAAAGAGTAAATTGATACAAGCACCACTGCCCATCTCTAAGCCCCATTACTGGTGCTCTTTCAGTGTTCAAACTTAACATGCTGTTAACCATTCTGACTTTTCACAATTTTCTTACATTGTCCTCACAATACCATGGATTTTCCTTTAATGTGAATTACTGGTGGTATTACCTTCTGTCTGCTCGCTGTCTGCACCTAGTATGTGTTTTATAGTGTTCGAAATGAACTGTCTTTTTTACTGTCCTAACATCTTGCTGTTTTCTGGGTTCACCAAAAACATATTAAGATCTGCTTAGAACATTAAAGTTACTGTGATTGCCATCTGATTGCAAGACATCTGAAAGACAGTACAGAATTTTTAAACACTCATCTGTGATATACCAAAACTTCTTATGTATTCCTTCGTTCTATGTCTCTTTATTCTAGCATTTTCTAATCAGGTAAAGGTGTAAATTCTTCCTGAAGACATTAGCTAAGGATTGCTGAATTATTGTCAGTTGTTTAAACAAATAAATAATGCTTTTTTTCTGATTGCCATTGTTTTGTCAGGGAAGAATTAATTCTTTTTATTTATAGCAAAATTAAAATATTGCTAGGATTGTGTTCAAACTTTTTGGAGTAATTTTTGTTTGAGTACAGACCAGTAAGGATAATCTAACCAGCAAATACTTTTTATAATATTACATATCTGTATGGAAACAGTGTGATTACTAGATCTGTGGTTAGCAGATAATGCCAAGAAATGATAATTTGTTGGAGAATGTATTTAAATTGAACATACATTTTGTTATACTGAAGACTGATTAAACTAATAATGGATTTCTTCCAGTCCTTTACAGGAGACTTAAAGGGATGACCCCCCCAGCAGTATTAGTCATAATTACATGCATAAATCCTCTCAGTACTGAATTAGCCTTTCATGAAAGTAAAGCAGTTTAGTTTAATTTAGTTTAAGAATGTGTCTATGATAGTGGTTTGAGAGAATTGTTTCCTGAATGTTATCACACAAAAATTATGGGTCATTTGAAGGTATTGATAAGCAAATTTGTCAGCTTTCATGTTCCAAATCCACAACATAAAATTTTACATTATCAGAAAGAATATTTCTACCAAAATTCAAACAATTATGGACTATGACTTTTGTTTTGCTTTAGAAAAGTGTTTCTATTTTTCAAAATCTCTTCTATTATACATATTTTAAACCATTATGTGACAAATAAGTGTTTTTATAACATCAGATTTCCAGAGGAAATTATAATTTTACTTTAACTGAGAGAGATTTTTCAATACAAAAGAAGACAGACTGGCATTTTAGTAACAAGAACAATGTCAATTATAGGGGTGCAATAAAAAATTTATATTATACAATAATTATTTAAGTGGTCAACATGCTTACCAAACATCTATTCAACAGTTATTTCTTACATAGAAAACTGAAGCAAACAACAGCATTTAACAGACCATGACTAGCAAATGTTGATTCTTAATGAAAGTCATATGTAGATTATTATCTAAATAATTTGTCAATTTTTCATGCTATAAAGCATATTACACAGATATCTTACATGGAACAGAAAATATTTAGGTAATCAGGGTGGAGAGAAAGGTCTAGGATGTTCTCCATCATCCAGCACACAAAGCTCTTGCATATGGACAGTTGAAAAAATTCAAACCAAGAAGATCTTAAGGCTCTTTGTTATACTAAGTTCCCTCCTACCCTGTAACTCACACACAAAGTATTAAATGCTGCTATTTAAGTGTCTTCACACTCACTTTGCAAGATGGAATTAACAAAGAAGACTCACAGTTTGTGTTTCCTAAGTGAAGATGTCTACAAATGGTGTCTGTCTCCACAGCATGTTATAGAAGGTCTTGAGAACCTTGTGATTGTGCTCTCAGATGAGCTAAAGCTGCAGAGCCAAGTCTACATGCTCCAGGATCCTTGTATGTCCTGATCACTGCAGAATTCACTAGCGAAGAACCAGTGCCATACTAGCACCAGGTTGTTCAGTAGAAAATGGGTCATAGCCAAGTCATGACATGTGTACCCAGACTTGTCTGCTGAGTTATAGTGCCCATGGTAAGATGAATTTTGCAGGGGGAACATATATTTTCTTACAGGTGTGTGTTGTGGGGTGTTTTTTTGTGTGGTGTTTTTTTTTTTTTTTTTTTTTAATGTGGGCTATGTTAATAGATTTAGTTATAAAGGCAGGAATGAATAGTAAGGAATCCAGCATGTTTTACATGGTAAACTCTTTGTGCTGAGACAATTTTGAATTACATATTTTATGGTGTCTAGTATCATATAATAAAGCCAGCTTGGGTCAGGTTCATGGGAAATACCACATTATTAATGAAATTAAATTTAATATTCATATTAATGTTTGCTGCATTTAAGAATAATAGCCATTTCCCTTACAGAAATATCTTTTTTTTGTCTTGTGCTAGAGGACAGAAATGCATTTCTCTGACCCTGCGAAACCTAGAACAACTGTTGGTATACATCTACATGAACACATGCATGGAAACTTACTTTCTAATTGTATAGTTTTTATAGAAAAAGTCAGTTAATAGCTGACCAACTTGGTTGCACATGCATAAAACAACAATCAAGACTTTTCTCCGGTGCAGGGTGATGACTTTCAGCAACATGGCATAGAAAGACTTCTTCATGAAAAGAAGTCCAGATGACTTTTTAAGACACAAGGAAGAGTCAGGCGTATATTACTCAGATAATGTTTTTCTCTTCCTGAAAACGCTGTTAAAGAGTGCAATAGTCAACCAGATATATAATCCAGGTAAATATACAGCGGGCTTCAAAGGTAGCAAGTTTTCAAGATACCATGTAAGTTGGTTTTAGAAGAAAATCCTCTGGGACAGAAACAGTTTTTTTCAAAAAAAAAATTTCCTGAAAGAAATCATGTTCTGCTGTTTCTTTACTCATCTGTTTATTACTAATGATGAACTCTGCTACTCTAGACACTATTTCCTTATTTGTGAAAATTTTAAATGAAACTGAAACCTAACTCTCAAATATTTAAAAGCCCACCTCTGGAAACAAGTACTATGGCTGTGCATGCAGATCTCAGGTAATAGCATATGAAAAAACAGACAGATGAATACCCATATTCTGAAGTTGTCTTGGATTTATTTTTAAAACACAAGATAGGTTACTTTTTATTTCTGAGTCAAATACATATCATAGAACCATAGAATCATATTATCATAGAATGGTTTGGGTTGGAAGGGACCTTAAAGACCAAGGGAAGGGACCTGGTTCCAACCCTCCTGCCATGGGCAGGGACACCTTCCACTAGACCCGGTTGCTCAAAGCCTCATCCAGCCTGGCCTTGAACACTTCCAGGGATGAGACATCCACAAATTCTCTGGACACCTTGTTCCAGTGCTTCATGACCCTTCTATCTGTATACATAGGTATATTTGTATGTCTGCATTAATAGACATATGTGTGCTTATATAATCTCAACCTGAATATATCAAAATCTGACACAGTAACTTGTGATTAGCCAGACCATATCTTTCCTTTTTTCTCAAGGTAGCCTGAGATCTTGCTTCTAGTATTCATGCTTCCGATCAATTAGCTCTGAGCATCCTTTGTACCTATTGGCTTGCAAACTCCATATAAGTATCTGGTAGCTACCTTGGGACCGTAGCAGCTCACAGCCAAATTACTATCCCAGCAAGAAAAGAAACAGATTTGAATAGAGGAATACAATACTAACTGCAGCAATATTTAGAAGAAAATGTTTGAAATTGTTGAGGGGCTATAGCGGATAAGATATGAATAGAGGAATCAAGATACACTTGGCTAGCTGCTGTATTATTTGTCATTTGTAGACAGTAAATATAGGTAATGACAGAAAGTTAAAGCTCTGAATATAGGAACTGAAATAGAAAAACTAAATATTTTAATGGGAGTGACGTCATGTGTGTGTGTCTGTGCCTATACAAATGATCTAGAGCTGACAGGACAGCGTGTGAGCAGTGGGGTGCCGTTCCTCTTGTCTTCTCTGCTTATCCTTTCCTTCACTCTTTGCTGATTATATTTTGTTCATGTTATTTGCCATATAAGCTATAAATACTTCAGCGCCACGACTATCTTTCCGTCGCATCTCTGTCCCTGGCATCTCTGTCCTCCATATGTCTGCAAATGCCGCAGAATACAGACCAAAGCAATTTTACAATATTGACCATATTTATTAATTTTCATCCTTTCAGGTATGGAACAAATCAATCTGTTCAGCTGACTATTGTTTTGTGTTGGCTTTTTGTGTGCAAATATGGCCTACCTCATTTAAAGCACAACCTAAAAGGTGATTCTTTTATGGAAAGTTATTAGCATTGACTTTTTTTCCATATGATGCCATGTGAAAATTTGCTCCAAGAAAAGGACTTTGCTTGCCTATATTATCTTTGTTGTGAGCTGGTATATATACTTTTTTACAAAGAGATGTTAAAGTTTAAACTTAAAAGAATGAGTATAGTCTGAAGACATCTGTCTCCTCTCTTATTCCATAAATGTGAATGATAATTGACATTTTTTGGGATAAGGGACTTATCTAGTAAAGCTCATTTTCCTCTACTAATTTTTATAAATCAGAAATAATTTGTTTAAATAGGATTTTAGAACTTTTCATATCTAACATGGATAAATTCTGTGATAACTTCAGCGAGTTATATACATGCATATTCATGTACAAAAGGATCTGGAAACACTAAAAATTATCTGACTAACCTTTTTTCCAGGAGATGACATAGAAGGGGACTCATGTCTTCTGTCCTACTCATTCATCTTATCAGGTATGCATTCCTTGGGTTTTTTTCACTCTTTTAGCACTTCAAAAGTAATTCTTTTATATTCAGCATTTTCTCCTTCATTGAGTGTATCGAGTTTTATTAAAAGTTTCAGTGACATTCCCAGCATGGTGAGATTCTCTAGAATTCTATTCCACCTTTCATAAAATTTATTGGTGATTAATGAGCACAAGGGAAAAGAAAAACTTCTAATCCAGGCTGCTGATATTATCAGATGAGCTATCTTAATTTCTCAGTGTAACTGGATGCTTAGAAGAGACCAAAAGAGGGAAAAAGTATGGTTCAAATTTTTGCCACAAAGTGACTCGTTCAAAGAGTGGTTCACTCAAGTATATTCAGTGAAAAACATTACCCAGAAATTTTTGAAATTACTTGAAGATTTTGAAAAATTAATTACAGTGTGGCTCACTGCATAAAACCAAAACAACAAAATCTCTAGATGAGAGACGTAATACTTTAACTTAATAAAACTTATATTAAGAATACTCAAGTTTTTCCAATCCAATGTCTTTACCATCTGTGAATTCATATATACCAAATGTTTACACTTAATATATCACATTATGCACAGGATTTGCTGTTGCATAGAACAGTGATTCATTGATTTTTTGTAAGAAATTTGGTAGTAACAAGTTTTAAACCATTCTTGAAATTTTACATAAACACTAAGGTATAAACTCTAAGTGGTTCACAATTTAAATTATTCACCATGACAACCATGTTGGAAAAGGTCTTTACATTGAATTCTCACACTGACTGACAAAGTTTTGGTAGCAGGATGGTGATTTTTTCAGGTAATTTCTATAGTGACTTGATAGTGCCTCCCTGGTTAGGGAATCCATTTAGGGCTTTCTGAAAAGGACCTGCTGATATTCCGTGCAAGTATTGTGTGGAATAAGAACGTGAACATATGGCTGACGCCTGTTAAATTTCACTACAAGTCATCTGGAAGTGAAGACAACGTATGTTTGAGTAAACACAGAATTTGGTTGGCAGCCTACTGTCATTCCAAATCCTAGTCCGTCTGGTGTCTGGGAAGCAGAGAATGAGGCACATCCCTTGCACTCCAGAGAACACCTTCACCACATAGTGAAGAATTATGCTCTGTATGTAGCTCCAGATTGGTGAAAGACAGCTTGTTTGACATTCAGGGGGATGAAATAGCACCAAGAAGAGCTTTCTTGAGCTGCTTTCATCTTTGCCAGCTTGCAATGTCATCATGTATTTCTGGCAAATAGAGTTTGCATCAGTTTAGTTGACAGGTCGTCATGAATTTTAATATCTAAGTTCCATATTCATGTTAGTAGCATTAATGTTCCCTGATGCCTTTTTATTCTGAGAAAGCATATAAATATTTCAGAAATTACTTTCCTATGTTTGTTCATATATGTTTCTGTATGTATTTGCTGGTGCACACCTGTAACGTTGCTGATAAATCAAATTTTTACCAAAGTTTAAAATTATTTTTGTCATAACAGAGTGAAGTGGAGACACTAATTTGGGTGTCCAAATGGATGGTGTCTCTTGTTGGTGTTTTTTTTTTTTGTTTGTTTGTTGGGGTTTTTTTTGTTTGGTTGGTTGGTTGGTTGTTTTTTTTTTTAAAGAATTGATTTTTTCGTGGTGTGGAAGAAATCAAAATTTTTGTGGATACACATACTGTGTCATATTCAATTCAGATAACAAATCTGGGGGTGTGTGACTCAAATGGGAGGAAATGGCAAAGCTCCAGTGAAGCAGAGAGAACGATCTTGGCCTAACACATACAGAGAATGTATCCTTTTCAAGAGGAAATTGTTTATACAGAGGCAGCAAAATACACAAACTCATGAAAGTAAAAGTTGTTCTCAATAAACTTTGAGGATAGAAGCACTGTGGGAGATTAGATAAAACATTTATGCTCAGGAATAGAAAATGCATTAAGAAGTACTTACTCTTTCCTTATATTACTTTGTGTTTAAGAAATCTGGCATATTTGAAGATGAGTAGAATTAAAATCATGCTCACTTGTTCAAGTAACTTGATCATGAGACTGCCAAAGCTTTTTTCTAAGATGTTTAAGTACCTTCTAAATAGATTGAAGAAAAAGAAATCCAAAACCAACAACCCACTAACTTTGGGAGCTGTCTATTCAGGTCTCTGTTTACTGAAGAAGATAAGAGTTACTAATAAAGTCAATGTTATGTGCAAAGGGTGAGTATCAGCTGCTTGTAGTACTAAACAGAATGACACATGGTATCATAAAATCTCCTCAGTGAAAGTTATATATTAGAGAATATTTTTGGTGGAAAGATTCTTAGACAGAATTGTAGTTATTATAATACTAGAATTGTTCATGAACTCAGGAATTCCTTCACTGAGTAATTTTGAGTGGGAAAGACACAGAAATGGCAGTTTCAGAAGCCTATCCGGAGGATATAGTTGCAGTCTCCTTTAACCCAACAGCAGACTGAAGGCACTCTTAAGTTTCTCTCAACTCCCACTGGCACAGGAGGCTATGTTCTGAGAGGAGGGAGGAGGCTATCAATCTCCACTGGTTTTCCATTGCACTCACCACAGGCTGCTTAAATATTCAATAAAATGGAAAGCCACACTCCGAGAAAAGAATTTATAGCTTGGATGTTCAGCCACTCACACCATCTGTGAGACATTCGAGTTCCAGTCCCTGTAGCTGGGACTACCTATGCTTTTATATGGTGATATCTACTACTCCTGTAAGCTCTCACAGGATTTGAAATCCAGTCAAAACTGAGCATGGCTTTTGGACATCCTGGTAATGCCCATACTGAAGTCCTGTACACTAGACTAGCTATTATTATTAATATTATCATCTTCTTAATCTAGATGTTCATTATCTTGAAAATTATTTCAACAACCTAAACCAAATAATTCCATTTGAAGTGGCATGTGATGCTTTATCAGTCATCAATTAAAATTGTGATTCATCAAACATTTTCAGATTCTTGTTTTGGTGAAAACAGTAATAAATGCCATTAAAAATGTTGATCTGAGACAACCTCTTTTTTTTATGTCATCTTGTCTGTTGCACTAAAAAATTCTATATGCTAGAGGTAGGCACAGCTATAACAGTGGGTCAAAGGAAAATATTGTCAGAGATAAAATAATGAAGAAACCCTACCATGAATTAGAGAAGTTTTTATATAGATGAATGCTAAAATCATGTCCAGGATGTTGTTATAAAACCAAGAAAATAACTTAGAGACTTAAATGGAACCTAAAAATAAATTGTAAAGAATGAAATTGTGTTTAGCTTTTATGCAGTATCTCTGAAGGGCTGAGCTTATTTTTTAATTAAAACCATAGGTAAATATTAAAAAGAAATACTAGAAAGTATATGGAATGCAGTGCTTCTTCATTCACTTCCACTTTTGAAGGAAAAGCAGAGGTTTTTAATGAGATGGTTTACTAGACAAGAAGTATTCAGTGGCTGGAGAATGAGAAGGGTTTAATCAAAGTGGCTAAAAGCTGTATATTCCCCATCTGCCTGAGCCCTGACCATTATAGCAGTAAGGCTATCCCTTCCAGCCCTGGAGATGTTTTTGCAGGGAACGTCTTGGGAGAGGGAGAGCTGAGCAGCCTGGACCTTTAAATGACCCCTGCCCTCAGACCTGGCTTGCCTAAGTAAAACCTATGGAAACCAAACTAGTTGGAAAGGGTTTTTCATATTTAATAGCTTGTTTTGTGGCAGAAACATCTTTAGAACGTATAAGTCTTAAATATGAATGTAAAGACAGAATTCTATTGTCCCTTCCATACAATGTGAGTGACCTGGTTTCAGCTATCATTTTGCATTATTCCTGCAAAATAAAGAAAGATCTCAAAACTGTGCTCCTTACAAAGATATTTAGATATTCAAATAAGATTCTTAGCTGAAATATATTTATGAGCAACTTGGGATTATATCATATTTTCAATGAAAGCTGTGATACATTTCTGAGCTCTGAATATACAATCCTCTAGGAGGAAAAAAAAAGGAGAAAAACCATAGATATCCTGGTATGCTACTAACCTGCCTTTAAAATCTGACCTGTGAACAAAAGAATTACTGAAAATTGTAGCTGAGGAAATAAAAGGTTAAATATCTTTCCAAATAGGTTTTTACACTAAGGTGGGTCGATCTTGAGTGGCTGCCAGGTGTATTCTCAACATCCTTCTAGCTACAAATAAAAGGCAGAGCACTAGGAGGGCTGCTATGGGGAAAGTTAACTCCATCCCAGCCAGATCCAGTGCAGATGTAAATAACATAAACTAACTTAAAGTTCAAACATAGCCCAAGCTGTATGCCAAGCTATAGGCTTAATCCAAACATACACTTTAAAAGTGACTTTTTCTCTGTTCTATTTTGTGTTTCTTCAGCTGTCTCATTTATCTAAGTCTTCTTAAAGCTGATGCATTGTGCCCAGCTACTCAAACCTTTAATATAAAACCACTTAGACCAAACATCTCAGTGACGTGATATATCTCAATGTGGCTGTTTTTATAGAAGTCTCCTATTTTACAATCAAAAGCTTAAAAAGAAGGTGTAATCTATTACAACCATATGTCAGAAAATGTTGTAGATAAAGCTTGTTAAAAACAGGTTTGGCTCTTCAAATTTTACAGTTGCTTTAAACCAGTACTTTTAAATATGCAAGCTTTTCCCATAATAATAATTTTGGGAAAGACAGGGTGCTTCTTTGATATAAGAGGGTATAGCTGTGGGCTTCCATATTTTGCTAAGGTTTAACTATCATATAGTATACTAAACACGTTTTTTTCCTGCTTTAATCTTAAGTCATGTTTTATCATGCTGTCAGTAATGGGAATCAAATGGAGATGGGTATGAATGTAATAGATATAAATCAATCTCTCCAAATCAAACTGCACATGAATTTCATGGAAAGTGGAGAATGATCAGTCAATATGCATAGCAGTGGAATTCCTGGTTAGAAGCAAAAATGAAAAAGAAGTACAAATGTAGTGCAACAATAAATTCTCCACAATTTATTAATTAACTTTCTGTCAAATTCTACAGAATATCCAGGGGAGGCACTAAAAATAAGATACGGAGTAAAGATACCATGTCTACCTTCACAGCCTTTTGCTTGTTATTTAGCCACTGTCACTCATTTATGGCAATGTGTGAGCCGTCAGCACCTTTTAGACGTTTATGTTACTATTCAGTTGAAATAGTGAACTTCCGAAATGATGAGCAAGATAAGAAGGTAATGATAGAAGGGAAAATGAGATATTGTCAGTACTATTATGAGCCTAGCATTCCTGGCAAGTCAGGTATGACTTGGTACTCAGCAAAGGAAAAGGTCAGATGTAATGAAGGAGTTTCATATTCCAACATGTACTATTAGTGATTTTTAAAGCATATTATAGTTAATAAAAATAAACATTTCAGTTTTAAATTTTTAGAATTAGTTTTGGCTTCTGAGATGACTACCTCCTGCTGCTGTGGCAATACACTGGAAGAAATAAAGAACAGCTTTTAGGCTGATAGAGTTTTTGATTATTAGAGAAGTAAGGAGGGGGGTCAGCAGAACTGCTAACTTAGACTTACTGGGGGCAGACATCATCATGTTTAAGAGACTTAGGAGGCTGACAGATTCCCCTGGGAGGCAGTCCTGAAGGGCAGAGGAGTCCAGGAAGGGTGGATATTCTTCATTAAGGAAAATTTGAAAGTATAGGAGCTGTCTGTCCTTGTGCCGAAAGGCAAGCCAATGAGGAAGCAGACTGGAATGGCTGAACAGAGAGCTTTGGCTGGAACTCAGGAAAAAAAGAGGGTTTATGAGCTCTGGAAGAAGGGGCAACCCACTGAGGAAGCCTACAAGGGTGTTGTGAGGTTTTGCAGGGAGAAAATTAGAAAGGACAGTGCTCAACTAGAACTTAATCTATCTACTGCTGTAAGAATCAATAAAAATTGTTTCTATAAATACACCAGTAACAAAAGGACGGCTAAGTAGAATCTTCATTTTTATTGGATGAGAGGGGAAACATAGTGACAAAGGATGAGGAAAAGGCTGAGGTACTTAATGCTTTCTTTGCCTCAGTCTTTAACAGTAAAGTAATTTGTTTTCTGGGTACCCAGCCACTTGAGCTGGAAGACAGTGTTCTAGAGTGGAATGAAACCCCACAATCCAAGGAGAAGAGGTTAGTTACCTGCTACACCCCATAGCCACACAGAAGTCTGTGGGGATGGATGGGATCAACCAAGGGTGCTGAGGGAGCAGGCAGAAGCACTCATCATGCCACTTTCAATCATTTATCACCAATTGTGGCTAACCAGGGAGGTCCCAGCTGACTGGAAGTTAGCAAATCAAAAAATCAGAAAATCATGGAATCATAGAATGG